>NW_012156410.1:422343-434353 GCF_000151545.1 Saprolegnia parasitica CBS 223.65
GTCGTCCGTATACTAGTGTATATATATGAACGTGTTTCGCGTTATTTTTTGTTGGTACAAAGCGTTCGCATACGTAGAGACTAGCAATATCCTTCTTCTTCATTCGCTCGCCAGGCCGTGGCTGCGCAGGCGGCGGCGCGGGGGCTCGTCTTACTCTTCTGTAGTCGCCCGGGGGCGCTTGTGGCCGCGGGTGAGGCCCATGACGACACGCTGTGTACAGGTCTTCCAGGCTTTGCCGTTGGCCACAAAGCTGCGCAGTTTGTTGAGATCCTCGAGAGATGCCAGCGACTGAGGCGGCGTCAACGACTGGAAGTCGTGGTGCAGGACGATCGGCAACGTGATCTTGGTGCGGCCTCAAAAACGGGGTGCATCGGACGCAGCAAAGAGCTGTGGCTGGTCCTGGTACCCGAGGTCTTCGTTGTTGCCGTCCGCGAGCTTGCGCTCTCATCGTCCTTGCGTCGCTCCGTGGTCCCAGCGCCCCATGCATTGGGCTGCCTCGGCAGAAAGCCCGCCAACCGCGCTGATTGGTGGAAATGATTGTAAATGTAATCGAATTCCTTTTGCATTGTATTTCATACCAACACCAAGTGAAACGACATGGAATAAAATCTTGTAAAATATTGCCATTTGGAGCTAGAATGATGGTCGAGGTGCATTTCGGAAACTGGCGGATGAGGCGACACGGCGTGGACCGGCGAGCGCTGGCTGCGACGCTCTGTAGCCGCGAGGTCCATGGCGCGCCGGGCCGGCGCCAGCTCGAGGGCGATGTGACGCAGCTCATGCTGGCGGCGTTGCAGTGTCCCCGCGACAACGTGTTTTTCTGCCAGCAGGACGACGACCTCCAGCCCGTGCCACCGTTCCACATAGCGTTCAGCCAAGAAAAGATGGATGGCACGCTCCTCGCTGTCGCCGACGAAGAAGGCTGCTTGAGCTTCTATGCGACGCACGACCGGAAGGCGCTCTCGACACACCACCAGGCACACGAACACGGTACTACCGGCATGCGCGCCTATGCTGTGCTCATGCCACGTCGTACGACATGTAGCGCCGCCCCTAGCGCGCATCGCCGCGCACGAGAACGCGATCTTTGACATGATCTGGTGCAATCGCGATGCGTACATTGCGACCGCGTCCGGCGACCAGCAGATTGGCATTTGGGACGTCGAGACCGGCGCCCACGTCTACCACATGGCCGGCCACACGATGAGCGTCAAGTGCATTCGCCAGCACCCGCTGCACCCGAGCGTCTTTGCGTCCGGCTCGCGCGACGGCAACGTCTTCCTCTGGGACATTCGCCTCCCGCCGCCGCCGCCGATCGTCCCCGGCCCGATCGTGCGCCGCACGGTGCGACCCTTCACGGGCTGTGCGCGCTGCCACGACTATGAGGTGCCGTCGACCGACAAGCGCAAGAAGCGCCGCGTCTCGGTGGCCAACGCGCAGCGCAGCGTCACGTGTATTGAGTTTACAGGCGACGGCCACCAGATGATCTCGGCCGGCGCCGTCGACGGGTACGACCAGACGACATCCCGTCTTCTTCCTCTCCTACTACTCCTGCTCTGTAGCCAAGTCAAGTTTTGGGACATCCGACACCTCTTTCCGCCGTCCACATCGACGCCGCCCAAGATACCCCATCACGTGCGGTCGCTCGCCTGCCACGCGCCCAGTGGTCGGCGCTACGGGATCTCGTCGCTCTCGCTCGACCACACGAAGACCAAGCTGCTCGTGAGCGCTGCCAGCAACGACATCCTCCTCTACGACCTCCTCTCGCACGGGGACTCGCCGATCGCCAAGTACCATGGCCACCGCAACAGCTCGTTTTACGGTATTCCATCGAATCGAATCTGCGTCCTTGACCAAGCTCGTCTAGTCAAGTCGACGTTTAGCCCGACGTCGCAGTTCATTGTGAGCGGGTCCGTGGACCAGCGCGTGTACCTCTGGGACGTGGCCAAGCCCGGGCTGCCCGTGCGCGTGCTTCACGGCCACGAAGGCGAAGTAAGCAGTGTCGCGTGGTGCAAGACGGATGCGACCAAGCTCGCGTCGTGCTCGGACGACGGCACCGTGCGGATTTGGACCATGCCGCCTCATGCGCGTCGGCCCGAGGCGACGCCATGTGGCCGGGGGTGGCGCTGTCGGCTTTTCGGCCGCGTACGAAGCACCCAGCACAATCGTGGCGGCCGACGACACGGCCTCGGACGAGATGGCGCCCTCGCCTGTCGTCGCGCCGCCCGTGCCACGGCAGCCATTGACGCTGCATCACTTTTGGCGATGAACACAATAGACTTGCCGTATCTACAACGCCCGCGCCTGTCTTGCGCCGACAGGAGCACACAGCGAGGCCAAGCATGGCATGCATTGCATATTGATTGATTCATCGTCGACTCACGGGTAGTATGCACCAGACATGGAAGGCACGGACCGTTTACTGGAGCGCCAGCAGGCTGTCGTCGACGATGCGCGACGGCGTCGCGTCCTTGATCTGGGACGCCTTGGGCATGATCGGGTACGACGCGTCGGTCGCGATGCCGCACTGGTTGTTCTTGTTGCGCGACATGAGGATGTAGCCATGCATGCCCCACCCCTGCCCCACGAGTTCTTGACGAGCCAAAAGTCCTTGCCCTTGTAGTTGCCGTAGCCAGCGACGGCGACGCCATGGTCGAGCTCATCGTCCTTATTCTTGCAAAGCGGCCACGAAAAGACGCCGTGCCGGTACAGCTGGAACATGAAGCTCGACGCGTCAATGGCGACCGAGATGACACCCGAGCTCGAGGCCGCCGACTTGAGCGCGTCCTCGTCACCCGACGTGACGTTGGCGTACGCCGTAAAGTGGCCGATCGCTTGGTCGTCCTTGGCGAGGCACACGCCCTTGGACTGCATCGTGTACGGGTACACCGACTCGGGGTCGATCTTGCCGCCATGGTTCTCGATGATCTCGGTGAAGCCGTGGCTCATTTCACCACCGCGGTTGCACGTAGCGGTACCGCCATCGCAGCAGTCGACGAGCTCCTGCTCTGAGAACGACTCGAGCTTGCCCGTGGCAAGTGCATAGACGCTCTCCATGGCCGCGACGGCCGAGAAGGCCCAGCACGACCCGCACATGCCCTGGTTCTTGACGGGCGTAACAACGTTGTGCTCGCGCCAGTCCCAAGCCTCGGGCGAGAACTCGTCCGCCGTGTGCGTAAATGCGGCTTGGCCGCGCTTGTTCGTGCGCTTGTACCCAAGACGGCTCTTGTACTCTTCGTCCGTCAAATCGGCCAGCTCTACAACACGCCAGTATAAGGCCATCGTCCATCGCCGCTGCGTTCGCCCATACCGTTCAAGCCCAGCGTGAACGTGACCTCGCCAGCATCGTAGCGCTCGTTGTGCTCCTCAATGCGGCGGAGGTTGGTGCGGAAGGCCTTGAAGCGCTTGGCGAGGAGCGGGTGGTCGTCGCCATGGACCCGGTACGGCTTCTCATACTCGGCCATGTACTGCACGAAGGCCGTCATGTCCTTGACGGCGGCCATCTCATGGAGGTCGGGCGAGCTGCCACGGACGCTCGTCCACGCGGCCGCCACGAGCGCCGAGGCAAGGAACGCGACTGTCTTCATTTTGCTCAAATCTTCAACTGACCTGCGCGAAGATCCCCAGGCCGGCGTGGGATCTTTTTCTCTGGACGCCGTGGGATTGGCGAAAATGCAGCTGACAGTACGTGCCATTGGCCCAACGCTTGGATAAGCGTACGTTTTTAGCCAATGAAAACGGTCTTGTCGCCACCCCACATTCCTTCTCTGTGACCTCATCCGGTTGAAGACCAGATAATTGCTGAGACTAGCCAATCAACGTGTCCTAATTTAAAATACTGCTATGTGATTGGGCATTGTGTGCACGCCATATCTTGGGTGTTCATCTACGATCCAGATTCGTGGCACGTGCCACAGTACAGAGAAGGCAGGAGCTCGAGAGAGCCTTGCGTGCTGCTGCATATTAATGTCGAGAAGCTCGAAGGCTAGGATGGTGCTTTCTTGCCCGGTTGAGCCGAAGGGATTGCGAGCGGCTACATTCTAGTCGTACTTTAACGAGCCCATACGACATAATAGCATACATAGCAATCGCACCTAAGCAATATATATGCCTATATACTACTAAACCGTACCTAATTTAGAAATACGTACTTGAGAGAGTAGAAAGGCTCTGTCGTGGCCACTTTGCGGCCATGCTTCTCGGACGCACTTGGAGAGTAGTCGCGCAGTCGGCAAGTCGCAAGCCACTGCAAATCGCCTCGCGTAGCATGTCGTCCGAAGCAGACAAGGCCCGCGCGGCCGCCGAGCCCAAGCCGAACGAGCTCACGATCTTCGACAAGATCATCAACAAGGAGATCCCGGCCAACATCATCTTTGAAAATGACAAGGTCCTCGCCTTCCGCGACATTAGCCCGCAAGCGCCGACGCACGTCCTCGTCATCCCCAAGGTCCGCGCTGGCCTCACGCGCCTCATCCGCGCCGAAGAGAGCCACAAGGAAATCCTCGGCGAGCTGCTCTACACGGCGTCGGTCGTCGCCCGCAACGAGAACCTCGAAGACGGCTACCGCATCGTCATCAACGACGGCAAGAACGGATGCCAGTCGGTGTACCACTTGCACTTGCACATTATCGGCGGCCGCCCGCTCGGCTGGCCCCCGGGGTAAGCCATTTCGTACGTGGCGCACGCTCGACGCTCTATTCGGCCATGTAGCATGGCTCTGGCCGCCTTGTAGACCCGTATGCGCCGCCTCCGCCAACGAATCTGGGCTACTAGTATCAACGTATTGCTTTCCCATATGCATGCTAGTCTTGCTTGTCCGTACTCGCAGTTGAAAAGCCATCGCCGGGCCAGCGCATTAAAGAGCCCCGACGCCACCAGTGGTTGCTCCTTCGAGCGCCTCCGAGCGTGCTGGTATACCTCTTGGCGTGCATGACCGAGAGCAATGCCTGCTAACGTTACATGACCGAGGGCTCGGGCTTTCAATGCGCACGTGCAGTCCGCGTCGTCGGTCCAAATCTACCATGCCTGCCTGTACAAATGTACTGTTTAAAAAAATGACAAGCAAGGCGACACGCGTGGCCACAGCACAGGCGCACGAACGCGGGTGCGTTGCGCCTGCAAGAGACGACCGGACTGGGCGGTGTCCTCTACAGCGCCATGTTCCTCACTCGCCAACGTCAATGCGCCAACGTCGTCGACGCTACCGGCAAGATGGCGACGTCGATTATTGGCCCGCGAACAACCGGTCGGCCGTTTTTTGGTTCAGCGCGCGTGTCGCACGCCAATTTGCATTTTGCACACAAAACCATGGTGGTCGTCCTCCGCGACGAGTGCTCGCTCGTCCTCGCGTGGCTCCTCGAAGGCCTCTGCCTGCTTCCCGCGCTCGCGCTGACGTCGGCCGAGAACGCGGTCGTCGTCTTTGGCATCTTTGCGCTCGCGTCCGGCGCCGGGCTCCTCCTCAGCTTCTCGTCGACGTGCCGCCACCGGCGCGCGTGCCAGTTTCTCCACGCAGGCTACATTGCTTGGATCTTCTACACGCTGCAGCTGCTCTTCATTACGGTCGTCGGCATGAGCATCTACAACTTCCTGCTGCCGTTTGACGCGGGCGCCGAGTTTCGCTTCTACTGCGCCGAGCTCCACCTGGACAAGAACCTCTCGGGCACGTCGTGCGCGCAGCTTCAAAGCCGCCTCGCGCAGGCACTCGTCATCTTGACGCTCGACGCGTGCGTCGGCGTGCTCATGCTCGTGCTCGGCCAGCGCATCGCGCAGAAGCAGCACATCGAGTACACGCGCGTTCAGAAGGAGATCGAGAAGGCCAACCAGTCGCCGAGCCAGAACACCTTGTTGGGCCACCACGTGTAATAGTAGCCGTGCTGCCTTCAATAGACTCATTTTTTGCGCCAACATCTCGACAAACTACAGGAAACACCCTTCTCTCAACCACTCTGGGCCTGCGATGCGCATGGACAAGCACGGGAAGAACGGTGGCTATAGTATCATGGTACGGGCGTGGCGCAGAGTCGAAGGACGCGGGCGGACGCGGAGGGTCGAGAGGCAACGCACGACGAGACGTGTCTTCTATTGTCGAGTTGCTTGGCTACAAAAGATCAAAACAAAAAGCGCTTCACGCGCGGTAGCGGCGGATAATACGGGCCACGCGGGGCGTGACCATGAGCGTGACGGCGAAGCGCAGCGGCTCGGTAAACTTGGTCGCGACCCAAGCGATCAAGAACGCACTCGTCTTCGAGTTGACTTCGGGGATGTCCAGGTACTGACCGAGGCCAATCGCGTTGGTCCAGTCCATCATGCGGTTCGTCGCCGTGAGAATGTTGAGCGACGACTCGCCGTCGTCATGCGAGGCCTCATCGCCCTCCTTGCGCGGAACTTCCTTCTTCGTCGAGAGCACGCCCGTTTCGATGGCCGCGTACATGGAGCCCAGGACGATGCCATAGATCGTCAAGTACGTGCCCACGGCCACAAGGCCGTACTGCTTCCAGAGGTCCTTGAAGCGGCCAAAGCTGGTCGGCTTGGCGACAGCGCTGGGCTTGATGGTGCTACCGCTACTGCAGAAGCGGAGAATAGGGTTCGCAAAGTGCGTTGGCCGCGCCAAGGCCATGGGCACTGCGGCCTTCCAAGCATGCAGCGGCCGTGCGTGGGCGGCGCTGGCGCGGGCCACGCGGGGCGCAAGTCGCGTCACAAACATGGGCAGAATATTGGACTGGACGAAAACCACAAAACGAACGCTGATGATGTCGAAAAAGGCGACCAATCATCGACGTCCAAGTCAGCAATATGCACCAATCACACGCGTTTCTTTTGTATCTTGAACTAGTGTTAGCGAATCTTGCATTGCTGGCATCGCCATGACCTTTGTTCACACACGCTTGCCGATCGTACATATGTGCGCGCTTCAACCTACCGCCACACACGTCGCTTGTAGATGTGGCGGTGTATTCTCAAAGAGAACAGTATACCATTGCGTGCAGACACGCAGAGAAAGTTCAATGTACACTATACAAGTTTAACACTATTTTAAACAGGCATCTAGAAACGCCTGCCAGGATGAGCCAGCATGAGCCAGCTTGGCGACGCGTGCATGGGATGCCCAAAGCCGCCGAGACGGTCGAGGAGCGCTGGGTTGGACGTTTGAGTCAGCTAGAATCACGCAAATGGATTGTGCTGGATTCTTTCGAGCGAGTATCTTGTCTTCAACTGAGACCGAGAGGGTTGCATGTGCAGCGACCAAGCAGCTCCACCTGAGCCTGTGCCCAAGATATGCTGGTTCCGTAGCACGGAGGGCATAAATGCACTTGGTAACGCTTTAATGACGTAGAACGCCCTGAACTTTTCTGCATACGACGCGAAATCGGGGCCGGCTTTACCGAGCGCGACAGCGTCGGGCCATGGACGACACAAACGGGCCGCTGTCAACGGCCACGTACAGCGCAGTGCTGGGCGATACTTCAATGGCCAAATAAAATGAACCCACCATGAGTGGTGGTGACAGAGCAAGCTGCGCTTGATCTATTGCTCGCGACAAGCCTGTTACACCCACGGTGCGCATGTACCCACGGCGCTCTTCTCGCCGGCCAAGCTAACGTCAAGGTACTATAGTATGTAGTATGTAGTGCATGCACCTAAAGGCCTTGTCGGCACAGGTTGCTGACCGGTACGCGTTGGGATTGCCTATGAAATGGGTGCGCCATACAAGGTGCTGGCGCTGACGTGTAGCGAGCAGGTGCGAGCGCTGGACCATATGGGTTTCTAAAATCGGTGGCCAACGCCAGAGGTAGGGAAAACCGAGTGGCGAGAAGACTCGAGGAAATGCAAGGCGCTCGATTAACGGGAGGTTAATGACGCTCGTTGTCTGAGTACATGTAGTGTGCGCGATCATGCTGCACGCAGAGTTCTTGTTTGTGTTGTGGGGGCGTGCGAGTCAATACGAGATGACGTCGCCGCTGTAAAACATGGTGCGTTGCGGTATATCGCGCGGGCTCGAGACGCGGCGCGCATGGGCGCGGCGCTTGCGCTCGTTGATGGCGCGCGGGTCAAACTTGGGGACGCAGATCAGATAGACGTCGCCGTCCACGTCCGAATCGGTCTCGGAGGCGTCGCCATCGTCGTCGGGTTGGAGACTGCGCAGTATCTTGGCCGTCGCCTTGCAGTCGCTGGTACAGTAGACGCGGTTGTCAAAGGACATGTAGGACGCAGCGCAGTGTGGGCAGCGCGAGAGGCGGCGGCTAAACGAGGCGCGAAGAGGATCCGTGGAGACAGCCATTGCGGGTCTTAGCTGTCGAGCATGCTCGAAAGTTGGAAAATGACCGTCAAATTATTTCTGTATTTTTCTTTTTCAGAGGATTTGCATGTCCACATCCCCTCTCCCACACTCGACCCGCGAGGGCCAACAGCCGGACACGCAAATAGTGTAACTTTCGACGCCCGTGCGCAGGTCTGGCCTGTCGGCGCGGCTTCCGCTGCGTCCTCTAGGATAGCATGTACATTCGCTTGCAGAGGCCTCTGCGTAGGCTGCAGGCGGCGCGGCAAAAGTCCTTAAAAGAACGCGTTGCGAATATGATGCGACAAAAGCTGGTCGAAGAAACAGCACGCGGCCGAGCACGCGCGACGCGCGCGGCTGTCACCAAGTCTGCTCGCAGTAAAGAGTAGCAGCCAGTGAGTAGCAGCCACGGACCGAGACCACGACGCTGTGAGTAGGGTCCCAGCCCACTATTTGCGTCCTGCACACTATTGTGGGAACATGCAGCGACGGCTCCCGGAACGCGGATATTCCAGCGGTCGCCGGTTGACATTGAAATTTCGATCCGATCCAACCTTGGGATGCGGCCGTGAGCTACTCCTGCGTAGTAGTTGCAGTACGGCGGTCCCACGCGGGCTGGTGTCTACGGCGCGTACTCGCGCGTGGCTACCGGGAAGGTCATCTCGACGATGCCCTCGATGCCGGCCGTCACGACCTACGCAGCGCTGCTTCATGGCATGTACATCGAGATACCCGTACGTTGCCCGGCTCGACGGGGCCGACGCCTTCCGGTGTGCCCGTGATGATCATGTCGCCTTCTTCGAGCGTCATGATGCGGCTAGTAGCAGCGACGTATTGGCCGATGTTGACACCGCCATGCGCACCTGATGTGGGACAGAAGGAACGGAATCTTGTGCACCATTTCGCCCGTATTGACGCGCTGGCGCTCGACGCCGTCGACCTTGAGCCAGATCTCCACATCGTGGGGCGATGGAATCGACGACGTCGGGACAAAATCGCTGATCGGCAAGAAGGTGTCGAAGCACTTGGCCGGCGTCCACGGCAGACCGCCCGCTTTGGCCTTGCTCTACGCAAGCAATGGGATGGATCGATCGATGGTCGATACGCCTGGAAGCGTGGTACCTGCAGGTCGCGCGCCGTCATGTCGATCGCAACGACGTAGCCCGCGACGTGCTTTTCCCAGTCCTCTTCGCGAATGTCCTTGCCACCCTTGCCAATCACGACACCGAGTTCGACTTCGTGGTGCACCGACCCAATGTGCGCCGGTAGCTGGATCGACTCGCCAGCGCGGGCGTAGCACGTCGTCGGTTTGAGGAAGATCACGGGCTCCTTGGGCGCATGCGTCGCGCCCATTTCGCGGGCGTGGGCCTCGTAGTTCTTGCCAATGCCCACAATCTTCTTGCTAGAGATGCCACGTCATCATCTCGTCGTTGCCTCGTCGATAGGTACCCGACGCGGATCAGCGTGTTGCCGAGGAACTTGGCCATCGCTCGTTTTCAGAAATGGCCTTCTGTTCGACGACCTTCCTGCATGATGTTACACAGTCAGCGTCTATGTGCACGCAACTATAGGCAATAAAATGTCGAAAATGATACCGATAGGAGCTTGATTTATGTGTGTTCTAGCCTTTATCACGTGGTCTAGAGGTGCATATTATAACACCCGCCGGAATCTATCCGGATACCACGGCATCTCAGAGAATCCCAAAATATCCAGATTGCACATTTGGCGCCACGGTGCCAACGTCGCCGCCGCATGACAACGATGACGCAAGGTGACCATCTGCACGAGAACCAGCGCCAACCGCTTCGGTCGTCTGCGTCCTGCATCCTCCTGCGCGAAGTCGACGCGCCAAAGAACAAAAGAAGCCTCGCGTCGCGCCGTCGCCCTTTCTGGGCCTCGACATGAAGCTCGTCGGCTTGTGTCAGTCCAACGACGCACTGCGCCGGCGCGTCGCGCACCTCTTTATGACGCACGGTGAGTACGCCGACTCGGACGCGGGCGACGACGACGGCCTCGAGCTCGTGCCCGGCCACGCCACGGTCATCAGACCCAACGAAAACGAGATCCTCGCCTTGCTCCACAAGCAGGGTCGCGGTGCAGGTGGCGCCACGCAGCACCCGAGCATTCAACGCGCCAAGAGCGACGTGATGCTACCGATCGCGATCGACGATGACGTGGCGAAAGCGGTGCAGCACGACATGATCATGACGATCCCATCGGTGCGTTTTGATTGCCACTTTGGCTCATAGCTTAGTATCAGGTGGCGTGGACGGCCAAATTTGAAGATGCTTACATGCGCTTTAAGCGCGGGCGCCCAAAAGCCAAGCTCAACTCAGTCCAGGTCTTTCGTTCGTACTTGATGACGCCCGAGTTCCGCGCGCTGCATGCATTAACGTACGGTGCGACGCGCTTTCACGAAGACACGACAGGCACGTTTGGGAACGACGAGAGCGACCATCCGCTTCACCACGGGCTCCAAAAACGGTCCGACGCTCCCTCCCCTTGGATGCACTGAACTATCATTATCGAACTAGACTTTCAAAGCTAACGCCGCCGATGCGGTCGTCCTTGGAGCTATCGCTCTCGAACCACATGCTCGACAATTTCGACCACCTTCTCGACATGTACACGTCGGCGCGACGCGACTTTCTTGCGCAAATGACGCAGTGCGGAAAGCGACAGCGCCACGCGGCGCGACAGCTCAAAGAGGCCAAGCAGCACCTCGAGTCGCGCCGCGCCGACGTCAAGAAGGAAGTCGCCAAGACGCGCGCGATGCTCGGTCACCGTGTCATCGCCGCACGTCTCCATACGCCGCGGGACCCCGCGCACATTGAGGGCAGTGACAAGCACGCTGTGACCATGATTGTGTCCGCCTCCAAGCGCGCGGCAGCCAAGTCGTGGAAAAAATCAAGGAAGCGGAACAGTGCAATGTCGCTCGGAGTCTCCAGCTCTCGATCGAGTACGCCAAGACAACGACGATCGAAGGCGGCGGTCTTCCGACGCGCGCGCTCTGCCTCAAGTACGACGCACGCACCTTTTTTATGGACTGTGTATGCACGATGGAGGTAGGCAGCAACGCGCGCTCACGCACCATATCGTGTACATCCAGCGCCTGTACCGCGGGCACATGGCGCGCCGCTACGTCTACTCGCTCAAGTGGCTCTTCTTCATGTGGCGCCACCTCTTTTTCCCGTCCACAGTGCTCCCAAGAGACTCGGTGTACGGCTTCATGCACATTGACGACTTTGAAGCGAGCTTCGAGTACTTTTACTACCAGTCGTACGGCACACACTACGAAATGAGATGTGGTGCTAGTACTATAATGGCCATGGCTAGGAACGCCGAGCGCGTCTATATGGCTGGTTTTGCACTCACCGTGCCGCCGTCCCGCCTCGGCGGACAGTTTGTCGAGTACCATCGTTTCAAGCGGTAGCATCGATATACCATCGTGACTATTCCAGCGTGGACGCGGTCGTAGGTACTGGCTGCGCTTCATGTACCGTGCGTCCGGGCCCGCCGACATGGTGCGCTTTGTGCAGTTTGTGCGCAACCGCGAAGCCATCATCCACTCGATTGAGATCCAGGTAGGCTGCCACGTCATCACATTGCACCGTACGTTTACATCGGTGCCGCATTAGAGGCAAGAGCACAGCGAGGCGCGCGCGTCAACGCTGAGCTACCTGACGCAGATTGACGACTTTAAGAAACTCAACTACACCAAGCGCCGCGACG
>NW_012156410.1:434453-444341 GCF_000151545.1 Saprolegnia parasitica CBS 223.65
CTATGGAGTCGACCTCGCAGTTCTCGACGCTGCCTTGGGCTCGCGCCATCTGGGCCCGAGCAGTCGATTCGAGCGGCATCTGAAGCGTCTCGGAGCGCTCGCCAATGACGCATTGGGGCTCTGCAGCTACTACGCGACGGTGGGTCTTCATGACGGTGGCGACGACGCGCCACCACCGCTCTGCGTATCGCGGCTGGGACACATGAAGCACCTGAACGGCTGCACGCGCATTCCTGAGCTCCTTGCCAAGCAGGGCGAGCGCCACGCGGGATTTATGCACCTCTTCACAGCGTTCGAAGCCGCGTGCGCCGCCGATGTGCCCGAGAACGTCGCGGTGTTAACGAGCTTGAAGAGCTACTTGAACGACTCGATGGAGCTTCTGACATTCGTGCGGCAGCAGCTCGCGGCGCTGCGCCCGCCAAAGCCAGTCGTAGGGGCCGCAATGATTGCGCTGCAGCGAACCAAGCGCATCGAGTGCTACAATGCGCTCCTCCAACAATTCGACACGTCTGTCCGCGCCGTGCTCGGCAGCATGCACCGCAGTAACGACGACAGCGACGACGACATCGACTCGATTCACGCGTGACTCGACGCAGAAGAATAAAAATTCATGCGTCAGATTGTCTATGGTCGCCTGTTTTCCGAGACAAGCGCTGACGCCAGAGACGCGCCAAAGGGCAACTTGAGCGCATCTCCAGAGATGCTCCCAACGCGAGTGTACGTTGCGCGTCAGATGCATCCGATCGCTGACGTCAAGCAAAATGCAGAGTGTGGTATGGTCGTTAGCTACGATAATTGCTATGGCCAGTACAGTAGGTACGGTGCATATACCGGTAGCCCGCGCCGTGGGTTCCATGCGTGTCCTGGATGCCAGTCCGAGAGTCTGAGCGGTTGCGATGGCGCCAAGCAGCGTTTCGGGCGAGGTTGAAGCAAGGGAAGTGCCAAACCGTGCGACCAACATATCAGTGAACTCCTACCGGCAGCATTATTGTGGCCGAGATGGCTTAGCGCCCAACACCTCTCCACCTTCTCGCACCGAGAGTTCGCACCTCGGGTCGACGCCGGACCAAGCATGCGACATCGCCAGCTGGCGATCATGTTCTTGTGGCGTGGGCGGCCACATCCTGACAGTCGCGTATAATATGCTAGAGGTTCGAGCTGGAGGGTCTCTGAGAACCTCTATTCTTTTATTTCTGGTTGGCCTCGGCGCAAAAAAGAGAACTGTATTTTAATGTCGCATTTTTATGTTGTCACGCCATCCTATACATAGTTTACGTTTCATTAAAAAAATTAAAAAGAATCTAGGAATAGAATGGCCGCGACAGCGTGTCCAGTTGGATTTAAATTAACCAGCTGGGCGCGATTACCAAACCGATTCGCTGTCGCTAAAATGGAGTCCCAGTTCCGCTTTCGCTGCATTGAGCCAAAGCAACCTCCGCGCAAGCAACCATTTACACCACCAACAACACCACCACGACCAGCATGAGTGACTCTGATGTCGAAACGAGCGTCCATGGCGGCGTCTACCACCGCGGCAACTTCGAGTACAACGGCGAGGGCATGATCATCGGCTTTGCCCACGAGCGCAAGGACAGCTCCGACCTGAGCCCGACCTGCGGCAAGCGCAAGCTCCGGTGTGGTAACTGCGGCTGCAGGACACACAAGACGGTCGACTGCGCGTTCCTCACCGACTCGGAAAAGTCGTCGAGCGACGACGCGCCGCTCGAGTGAACCGGCCACGCTTAACTTATCCTAGCTCCTTTTAACTTTATTACTTTCCTGTTGACTTGTGTTTGCCTCTTGGCCGTGTAGCGCGTCGTACGGTAGTTTCCGGTGCAAACAGCTCGCCGAGTTTGCTGTTCAACCATCGCTCGAGGTATCCAACCGCTTTTCTGTCGCCGGGTCGAGAGAGACGTGGCGCAGTGATTGACAGCACCCACGTCACCTCCGTCGTCCTCACGACGACGACGCATTCTCGGAGCGAGAGACCTTGCCGCTCCATCCAGCGGCGCCTCGTTTATCAGACTCGGCGCAAGTGGGAACAAGGAACACGAATGAACGGGGGGTGATTCCCGGTGAAGCCGTTTTACGGGTTGTTTCCTAACCTCACTAGTATATCACGTCGGATGATGGTATTTTATGCTCCATGGGAGGCATGATGGGAGGGGGTCCCGTTCGAAGCTTCCAGCAACGGCGAGAGAAACGAGGACGGTGATGTCGACATGTTGCAAAAATCCGAAATTCCGAAATTCCAGAAGCGTCGCCGTACCACGTGGCGTCGGATCGCACACGTCTCTGCGGCCAGATTTTCGAGCTGATGATCGCATAGAGAGCTCGTTGACTGGTAGAGCCAATCGACGCAGGATGCGTTGCCAAGAAAGATGGAAGCCACGCACCGGGTTTGACTCTAGAAAGCGCGTGCACCAGCTCTGGCGCCCCATCGATTTCATCCGAGGACATTGATTGGTCAGCTCACTTAACAGGAAGCCACGTGATTGGTGGAAGTCCCGGAATGTCGGTCGTGCATTCACAAACAAGCCCGAAGAGCACCCACGAGCTTCCGTCAACGCCCTCCAAGCGCGCGCCCCCGGGGAGCAGCTCCGCAGGGCTACTTGGCGCTGTGTAAAGCATTCCGCTGCTCTTTCATTGCGTCGCTTGAGGACAGTACCTTCTAGCGTACATGTTGATCCGTTGCATTCGCGCAACGAGGTTCACGCTGACACTCATGTGTCCATCATCATGGCGTCAATGGAAGGGGCTTGTGGCGGTTCGAGTTTTGCCAGCGCATAACGCATCCAGCCCCTCGTGATTGCAACTCGACTGCCCGTTTTCACCAAATGCAATTCCGGCCGTGTAGCACCCTCTCGCCCGCATCCTAGCTAGCTACCCCATCGAGAGACTCGAGCGAAATGAGACTTCGACGACGCGCAGTTGCCGTATCTTCTTCGCTCGTTGTCGCAAACTCGATGTTGCGGTCCCTTCTGCTCTCAGAACTTATCGGATCGTGGGGCCGGTTATCCGGACCGTATCCGGAGACGTCCGTGACGCACGGACGCACAGATATTTGTGAGGTCGGAAGCCGCAGCAAAAGATATTGCGATGGACAGCGCGTGGACAGGTCGGCCCATGGCGCCGATGGCGGAGGTTGACGCATGGCCCTGTAGAGCTCAAGAAGAACGTCGCTCTCATCGAGAAGGTCGTCGCGAGCAACAACAAGGAGAAGCTCGCGCGTGTCTTCCGCACGACGTCGGGGATCCGCCGCGGCTTGACGCCGGCCGAACTCACGCGCGCCGTGACCGAGATCCTCGCCGAAGACAACGAGATCCGGTCGTCGCTCCTGAAGTTTATCGGCCTCGTCAAGCCCGATGCTGCGGACGACGTGGACATGACGGCCGGCGAAGACGACCCGGCGGTCGGCGACGTCGAGAAGGATGCGAGCGTGCACATGGAGCGGAGCGAGCTCATTGAAGTCGAGACGTACCTCAGCCTTCTTGTCATTGCGCTTTTGCTCAAGTCACAGCTCGGCGCCGAGGCGCAGGCGTGCGCCGACTTGGTGCGCCAGCGCTGCATGCAGTTCAACCGCCGCACGCTCGACTTGTTTGCGGCGCGCGTCATGACGTACTTTGCGTACGCGTTTGAGCGGTATGGCGAGGGCTACACGGCGATCCGCCCGCTGCTCCTCACGGCGCACCGCACGGCGTGCCTCCGCTGCGACGAGATTGGCCAAGCGACGCTCCTCAACCTGCTTTTGCGCAACTACTTGCACGAGAATCTGTACGAGCAAGCGTACAAGCTCGTGTCCAAGACGACGTTCCCGGAGGCGGTCTCGAACAACCAGTTTGTGCGCTACCTCTACTACGTCGGCAAGATCCACGCCGTCCAGCTCGAGTACACGGACTCGTACAACAAGCTCATGCAGTCGATCCGGAAGGCGCCGCAGAACACGGCGATTGGCTTTCGCCGCACGGTCTATAAGCTCGCGATCATTGTGCAGCTGCTCATGGGCGAAGTCCCGGAGCGCAGCATCTTCAACCAGGCCGAGCTCAAGACGGCGCTGACTCCGTACTTGCAGCTCACCAACGTACGCCTTCTGGAGTCCCATCGTCTCGACTCACGCTGTGTGCTAGGCGGTGCGCGTGGGCAACCTTGAAGACTTTACGGCCGTCCTCAACCAGTTTGCCGACGTCTTCAAGGCCGACAAGACGCACACGCTCATCCTCCGGTACTCGACGACCTCAATGGCAATGCTCTCACATTCGACTAGGCTGCGCCACAACGTCATCAAGACGGGTCTCCGCAAGATCAACACGTCGTACTCCAAGATCCTCTTCTCGGTCCCTCTCTTGAGTTTGCTCGCGTCATTCTGATGGTCCCGAATAGGATATCTGCGCCAAGCTGGCGCTCGACACGCCGCAGAACGCCGAGTTTGTCTGCGCCAAGGCCATCCGCGACGGCGTCATTGACGCGGTCATCGACCACAAGCACGGCTGGATGCAGTCCAAGGTACCTTGTCTTCTTCTTGAATCGACAGCTTCACGACGCATGACAGGAAACCGTGGACGTGTATGCGACGACGGAGCCGCAGCAGGCCTTCCACAAGCGCATCACGTTTTGCTTAGACGTGCACAACGAGGCGGTCAAGGTACTTGACCATACCACATGTGCATCTCATGTGTGTGCGTCCTCTAGGCCATGCGCTACCCGCCGGGTGCGTACAAGAAGGACCTCGAGTCGGCCGAGGAACGCCTCGAGCGCGAAAAGCAGGAAGACGAGCTCGCCAAGGAGATCGAGGAGGAGCTCGATGAAGGTCTCTAAGCTGTCGCCTTGTGGTGCGATCCGCAGTAATGATGATGATCACGATGCTTTGCGTCTACTTGATGTACGCAGTCCCGTTGCACCAAGCGACGCTGCTGGCTCGTGATGCAACACACAGCATAAATGACGGCAGAAGAGATACGCTCGTGGATTGACAAAAGGTACTGTATGGATACGAACGCTGCTTAGAGCGGGATGTTGCCGTGCTTCTTCCACGGGTTCTCGAGCTTCTTGTTCTGGAGCACGTCGAGGTCCTCGCAGATGCGGAGGCGCGTCGCAGTCGGCTCAATGATGTCGTCGACGAAGCCGCGCTGGGCGGCCACCATCGGGTTGGCGAACTTTTCCTCATAGTCGGCCGTGTTGGCCTCGACGTTTTGGCCGCGGAAGATGATCTCGACCGCGCCCTTGGCGCCCATGACGGCAATCTCGGCCGACGGCCACGCATAGTTGACGTCGCCGCGGAGGTGCTTGGAGGCCATGACGTCGTACGCGCCGCCGTACGCCTTGCGCGTAATCACCGTGATCTTGGGCACGGTCGCTTCGGCGTACGCATACAAAAGCTTGGCGCCGTGGCGAATGATACCCGCGTACTCTTGGTCCGTGCCCGGGAGGAAGCCGGGGACGTCGACGAGCGTCACGAGCGGGATGTTGAACGCGTCGCAGAAGCGCACGAAGCGCGCGGCCTTGATCGACGAGTTGATGTCGAGGCAGCCCGCGAGCTCCATCGGCTGGTTGGCCACGATACCGACGACGCGGCCTTCGAAGCGCGCCATGCCGATCAGAATGTTCTTGGCGTAGTCGTTCATGATCTCGTAAAAGTCGCCATTGTCGACGAGCTGGTGGATCACGTCGCGCATGTTGTACGGAACGTTCGGGTCCGGCGGCACGATCGACTCGAGCGTGGGCACCGGGCGGTGGCGGTCGTCGTCCTTGGCGCGCGTCGGCGGCGACTCTAGATGCCAGATCTTAGCGTAGGATATGGATTGCAAAAGCATGAAGCGTACCCTTGTTGTTGAGCGGGAGAAAGTCAAAGAAGCGGCGCATCTCGCGGAGCGCTTCGACGTCGTTGTCAAAGGCCTTGTGCGCGACGCCCGACGTCTTGGTGTGCGTGACGGCGCCACCGAGCTGCTCCTGCGTCACCTCTTCGTTCGTGACCGTCTTGACGACATCGGGCCCCGTCACAAACATGTACGACGTGTCCTTGCACATAAAGACAAAGTCCGTCATCGCCGGCGAGTAGACGGCGCCGCCGGCGCACGGGCCCATGATCATCGTGAGCTGCGGCACGACGCCGGACGCGAGGACGTTCTGCTGGAAAATGTCGGCGTACCCCGCGAGCGACGCGACGCCTTCCTGGATGCGCGCGCCACCCGAGTCGTTGAGCCCGATCACCGGCGCGCCCATCTTCATGGCCTTGTCCATGACCTTGATGATCTTCTCGGCGTACGTCTCGGACAAACTGCCACCCAGCACCGTAAAGTCTTGGCTAAAGACGAACGTCAAGCGGCCGTTGATCTTGCCGTGGCCCGTGATGACACCGTCGCCCGGGTAGTGCTGCGTCTCCATGCCAAAGTCCTTGCAGCGGTGCGACTTGAGCATGTCGTACTCGCGGAACGAGCCTTCATCGAGGAGGAGCTCAATGCGCTCGCGGGCCGTGAGCTTGCCCTTCTTGTGCTGCGCGTCCTGGCGATGCGCGCCGCCACCAAGCAGCGCTTGCGCGCGCGCTTCTTCGAGCTTGGCCTTGAAAGCCAACTTGCGCGCCGCCGGCGTCACCTCGGTTGCCGTCGAGAAGGCCGCCGCAAAGGCAGGCATCTACACATACAGCATGTCAACCTTCCACTCTACTGCACATGCTCCTCTTACGGGCGCGCGGACAAAGGACGGGCGGGTCACCGCACGCAGCAGTACGGATCGCATCTTGGTGCTTGTGATGGCCACAAAAATAAGCAAATGACGCAATACGCTTTCAGAGGGTGCTACCACCTGTGAAAATACATACATCTGGTCACCGGGCCCCGGGGCACGGACCAGAAAGGCGATCATTCGCGTTGTGGCGCCAGTAGCTGGACACCATCACCCGCCCGCCGAGCGTCGCGATGGACACACTGTGCGGTTGTCGCTGGTCGCCGCGCCGCTTGAGAAGAACTTGCGGAGTAGCTACCTGTACCTGGTCGCTCAACCTGCTTTTGACCTTTGCTAACGTTGCGTTCTTCCAGCAACAGTCCAAGGCTGTGCGTTGGTGCAATGCCTTGTCGTTGGGGCTTTCTCAGTACAAGTAGAGGTGCGTGGTAGAACTCGACGCTGGCTTACCTTGGTATGTCGAGATGTGTGGGAAGAGCGTCGATCCCAGCCGCTGCTTCGTGCTGGGGCACGGCCGGGGCACGCGTATAAAGTGTGACAAGGTCGCCTCGCATTTGCATACAGACTGTTTTGCCAAAGCACGGGTGCAAGCGGCGGTGATTGGCTTAAAATCGAACGGACACATCCTGATGCGCCACGAGATTCAACCATTGGACCAATCATCGACGCGCCGATCCAGATTCGAACCAATCACACGGCGACGACCTTGAAGTTGGGGCGCACTTCGTGTGCAATCCGAGGGAAATCCCGCGCCACTCGTCATCGCGCATCCGGCGTGGCGACCGTGTCATGTCCAGGCAGCTGCTTCCCACACGGTCATCGCACTTTGCATCTATGGCCTTTGCACTTGGAGCAGACGACTGCGACGTCTATCGATCACCTTGGCCACGACATCCTGGCTCGCTTCTCCAGCACGGTGGTGATTCAAGGGTGTGCGCGCCATATCTGTAGCATTGCTGCATGAACATGCTTCGCTCATGATGGCGGTGACATAGGCACGTAGCAGGATAGATGACTGGTAGCAGAACGCCTCGGCGCGCGTCCGATTGACCTCGCTGTTGTTCTTGGATGTGCTTCTCGGACGGTAGCTTGTTTAGCAAAGCGAATCGAGAGGTGTGGCGCTTCGAGTCATCTACGATTGCGTCCAAGGGACCGGGTATGTCGTGGAAGAGCGAGGTTTGGTCTTGTCGTTCTCTTTTGCTGGGCTTGAAGGCTCGTGCTCGCAGTTGAAGTCGCCAACGCGATCGCACCCGAGCTCGAACAACGCGATCTCCTCACAGACCGGCTCGGCGTTTGCAGGATGTCGTGGACCAAAACATATACTTGACCATAGGGACCATACCGGTACCGGCGTCATGCTGGATGCGACAGAGGCCCAGACGCGGGCCATTCGCTCAAGGAGCTTTGGGAAGACCATGGCCGCGGCTGTTGACGGCTCGGGACATGTATTTCGAGGTGGCAGGCGACTTCTGTGCGAGGACGATTCCGCCTCCAGCGGAGCCAGATAGAATCCAGTCGTTGACAACAACGTATATATATATGAACGCGTTTCGTGTTATGTTCGTTGTTGCAAAGAGTTCGCGTACGTAGAGACTAGCCCTTCTTCTTCATTCGCTCGCCGGGCCGTGGCTGCGCAGGCGGCGGCGCGGGGGCTCGTCTGGCTCTTCTGTAGTCGTCCAGGGGCGCTTGCGGCCGTGGGTGAGGCCCATGAGGACACGCTGTGTAAAGGCCTTCCAGGCTTAGACGTCGGCGGCAAAGCTACGCAGGTTGTTGAGGTCCTCGAGAGATGCCAGCGACCGAGGCGGCGTCAACGACTGGAGGTCGCGGTGCAGGACGATCGGCAACGTGATCTTGGTGCGGCCGAAAAAACGGGGCGCCTCGGGCGCAGCAAAGAAGCGGGCAGCGATAATGTTGGCAGGGACGTCTTCCTTCAGGCGCAGCACGTGACCCAGCAGGCGCTAGCGCTGGCGGGCGGCGATCTCGCTCAGCGGAACGCTGTTACAGCGCTTGTTGAGCGCGACGTCGCCGAGCGTGCTCGGGTGAAAGATGCCTAGAAGGCGACGCAGCTGCTGGCGATGGAAGCTGTCAAGGCCCGCCAGACTCGTTGGCGTCAGGGCCCACGTGCCACAGTTGTACAAGACGACCGAGAGCACGTAGCACTTGTACAGCCGCACACGGTTGCCTTCCGAGATGAGGCCTCGACGCATCCAGATCTTCCACATGTTGAACGCCGTTGTCGCCAGTCGCTTCCGGGCGCGCAGATCGGCCGCGTCGTCGCAGAAGCTACCGAGCTTCTTGCTCGTGTGCCACGCCAAAGAGGCCGCGTGCGTCGGCGCGTCAACCTGCGTCGACCTGAATACCTGCATTTCCTCCATCTTGTCTGTATTCATCTTGAGGTCCCAC
The DNA here is from genome assembly GCF_000151545.1 of Saprolegnia parasitica CBS 223.65. Lineage (NCBI taxonomy): Eukaryota > Oomycota > Saprolegniomycetes > Saprolegniales > Saprolegniaceae > Saprolegnia > Saprolegnia parasitica. The sequence continues at coordinate 443,532 of NW_012156410.1, forward strand.
CGGGCGAAGATGGATGGCACCGCGGCTTTGATCCTGGTCATGGCAGCATCGTCGTGGCAGATGAAGGCCGAGTCATTGGTGTGGGCGACTGTGTGGGCGAGTAGGTCATCCTCCTCGCCGAGCGTCTGCGCGAGGTTCTTGAGCGCGGCGTCGAGATACACATTGAACAGCGCCGGCGACAACGAGTCGCCTTGTGGCGTACCGATGTTGGTCTCGAACGGGATGTATGACTTGCCGTCGATGCGCAGCCGGAGCGTCGTGGTCGTGGGCAGCAAGCTTGTGTGTGGGGTTTCTGCAAGTACGCCCGAAGCTCGATCTGCTCTGTTGTCAGTACGTTGACATACGTTGACATAAGGCCTGTAGGGTAAGCAGCCGAGAAAGGGCCCGCGGTTGGCGACGAAGCGGCGTGCGCTCGCTTCGCCGTCGCCGTCCATGCGCGTGGCCAAGATAACGGCGCAGGTGCAAGACATGTACCAGCGCCGTAATCTTGGCCACGCGCTTGGACGACGATAGCAACGCGAGCGCCCGCCGCTTTGTCGCCAACCGCGGTCTCTTTCTCGGCTGCTAACCCTACAGGCCTTATGCCAAGGATGAAAAAGATTTCATTGAACATACCTTGGTGGTCGCCGAGTTCTTGGCGCCGGTTTCCATGTCGACCTATCGAACTTGCCTTCATGCACCTTACATAATGTAGCTGCACGTACCTTCGTGGCCGCGGGGGACACTGGCGCTGCCGCGGCCGGGGCGTCGGCTCCGCTGCTCGTGTGAAACCTACAGAGCTTGCCCTCGTGCACCTTTCCATGGCATGCA
>NW_012156410.1:444441-467102 GCF_000151545.1 Saprolegnia parasitica CBS 223.65
ATGAAGGCAAGTTCGATAGGTCGACATGGAAAGCGGGGTCGACGCCCCGGCCGCGGACAAGCCAACGTCCCCCGCGGCCGCTAAGGTACGGTGCTGGTCCAAGGTGCTTGGCGGAAAATCAGAACTGACACTGTGAACTGGCGTGCGGCGGATCTTTTCTGTGGCCAATCAGCTTAATCTTATAAAACAAAGTAAATGCAGTATGCTCACTTTCTATTACTACCGGCATGTAAGCCACGCATCAGCGTGGCTGTACGAGCCGTCAAGGGTCCGAGGCGTACCTCCCTTTAAAGGGCCCTACTACCTACATCAGTCTATCTAGCAACATGCCCGTGCTTTTACCGTCCTCGAAACACGGCACGTTTGGTGGCCGGTGCACCTTGCTGTCTTTCGAACTGAGTCAAGTCTCACGAGCTAGCTGCATGGCCATCGCGCGTCACGGTGCCAGTTGTGGACGCTTGCTGCTGCTTGCCGACCCTAATATGATCACAAAATGACAGTATCGTACTCGTACGAAAGATAGGCTTTTAGCCGTCCTCGAAACACGGCAAGTTTAGAGGGCGGTGCACCTTGCTGTCTTTGGAACTGAATCGAGTCTCACGAGCTAACGTATGTGCGTCTCGAGTTTTGTTGCAGCAGTGATTTGGGTGTGACCGTGGGAGAGGCGAACGAAGCTCTGTCGGTGGTGTGTTGCGGATGTATTAAATACAAAGATTGGCGGGTAGTCTACATGTTGAAAAACTTCATGCACACTTGCAGCTCGGCCATGTTGGCCTTCTTCGACTTGGCGTACGGCTTGGCCACGTGGCGCGACGACGACCGGAACTTGGTCTTGTCCTGGACCTTGCCCGTCTTGGGCGGCGACGGCCCTTCGTCCTCCGAGACCTCGTAGTCGTCCGTGAAGCTCGCAAGCGCGGCAATGTCGGCGTTGACCTTGAAGTTGGTCGGCAGCGACGTCATGAAGAGCAGTGGCATGTCCCAGTCGTCTTCGGCCGGCGGGCTCGCGACGCAGACGGCGCTCATGGCAAGTTGGCAACTGCTTGTTTCTCCCAACTCGTCCTGCGTGCCATTGGCTGAAATGCATCGCCAGCTGAAATAACAGACCAATCACGTTTGTTTGGTTCTGCGGACGCGGATTGGTCTGTGGAATAATCTGAGGCATATGATTGGCCAAAAAGAAACGTCGATCTTTTGGGGGCATGGCCAAGCTCTGCGTCGGCGACCTCGTGCTCTTGGTCGCCCAAGGCAGCGACCTGTCCTGGTCCCCCGAGTCGAGCGCAGATCCCCATCCCGCGATCGGCTTCCTCGCTTCCTGCGAGCATGCAGTTCCTTCCTCGGGGTAGACGAGCAAGATGATGATGGAGATGATGATCGTTCCTGCCAACTTAGGATCGTCCATCGGGCGGCTGGGGTCGAGACGCTCACGCAGACCGAGGCGCTGGAGCCCAAGAGCGTACTGCCATGCGTCTTCCGTGTGGAGGCCGTGCTCAACAAGGAAGACATTGTCCGCGTCGACCTCCAGAGGAAGCTCGATAGCGTACGCCAAGCACGCGTCTTCGCCCTGATGCCAGATGGTCCATGTAGCGTGCGCTCGAGAACGAGATGGCATACAAGGGCTATGGCACCGAGGTGAAGCTCGGGCAATGCATTCGCGTACGTCACCTTGCCTGCTCATGGGCCTGTATGGTGCGTGTTGTAGCTCGTTCATTACCACACCAACCAAGTGCTTTGCATCAACGTCAACGAGCGCGGAGTCAAGCCCTTTACGATGAAGGTAGATCTTTTGCCGGTAAATGGTGCATGTACCGTTGGTAGATTGGCTTCGAGTCCCCACACGCGTTCAACGCCGCCTGCGACGTGCCAGCTCGCGAACAATCAATGGTACGCGAGTCCGACTGTGCGTCGATGCGGCAGCAAGCAACCGTCGTAGGCTCGATTCGTGGCTGGAGGTGCAAGCCCCGGTCAAAACCAAGATGGACGGGGACACGGTCCTTATTGAAGACGTTGTGCATCTCTACAGCGCCCGCTGGGAGCGCTACCTCGACGTCGCAACGAGCCACCTCCAAGAAAGCATCCTCGACGTCGTCGCTGGCAAGGACAAGACGCGGTGGCAGCTTGTACCGTTCGCCAACCATGAGTCGTCCGTACCGGCGCTGCGCGGCGGCGACATTCTGCGCTTCTGCCACGTCGAAAGCGAACACGTCCTCGAACTTGCGTCGGATGTTCTGGCCCTAACCTCGAGAGTGACCTCGAACGCACTCTGGGCGGTCGAGCCCCTTCACGCCAAGTGGGGCGGCAAAGCAATCGCGCTTGATGTGTTCCAGCTGCGCCACGTCGCTACGGGCAAGCTTCTCGCTACCAGTGCGAACGCGCCGCTGTGCGTCTCGGCCTCGTCAACCGACAACGGACCCGCCACGTTCTTCAAGCTCGGTAGCAAGCACGGTGGATCATCAACTACTTTCCACATTCAGCACGAGGAGAGTGGCGTCTGGCTCTGCGGTGTCGCAGGAAACGACGACACAACCATACCCTTGCACTGCTGCCGCACCGTGCGCGACAGCGACGTCTTCCGAGTGCAACGGCCGAGTGCGACCGAAGTGTCCGTCCTTCTGGACGTGCTCTTTACAAAACACCAGTTTGCACGACACTGCGCACAGCTGCAGCGCGTCCCGAACGTAGATTTGCTCGCGTTTCAGGACGTGCAGCCGCTCGAGATTTGCCTGCGGGCGGTGCACAATGTCCTGCGCGAGCACCCGTCGCTCAAGTTTATTCTCTGGGACCAGTCTGTCTTGGCGTCGCTCCTCGACAACTTGGCAGCAATCTTGCACACGTAGGCTTCTCATGGATCGCGTCGGATGTCGCCTTATACCTGTCGTAGGCATCAAGGCGTGTACCAGCGGCACGCGGAGCTGCGCACGTGTGTCCGCGCCCTTTGCTTCCTCATCAAGGACTACGTCACGGACGATCCGACGAGCCAGCGCACGATCCACCCGTACCTTCCGATGCTGCAAGACCTCCTCGGCGCCAACGAAGCTGTCGCCAAAGCGCTCACAGCCTGCGTGCGTGACAACGAATCGTTTCTGCATTGCATTACGCGCCACCAGATCCAAGAGACGCTGGATCGTATGGCGCAACTGGCTGCGTTTGAGTGGGTGCACGAGTACTGGGTCTACCTCGAGACGCTCTGCACGTGCAACGGCGTCGTGCTCGCTCAAAACCAAGCGCTTGTGCTGGAGGAGCTTTTGGCGCGGAACCTCTTGCCCGCGTTGGCAGTTGAAGGCAGCGAGGTGTGCATCCAACTCAGTCTCAACCATGTATCCCAGCGTCGTGAACGACGTCGTTCTCGTGCCCCAAAAGACGACGACGACATGGGAGGTCGTTTCCAGTGCGCTCGGCGAGCCAACACAGCTCTACGTTGCCAATGCGTTACGTCTCCTCGCACGGCTCTACCATGGCCAAGCGAGACCATCGAGTCCGCTGGTGCAGTTCGTCACGGACCACGGGCTGCACTTGCTCGAGAACGAAGGCATTCCCGACTGCATGCGCGCGGGACTGTGCGCGTTCATCACAGCCCACAATGTCCAAGGGCACGCGGCAACGCTATTTTACACGCAAGATTTTTCGGCCGTCTCGGTACAGAATCTTTCGTATGCTTCTCTTTTCTTCACGTTAGGAATGGTACATAGCGCACACGTAGCTGGCTTGCACCGTACAAACCCATGTGCACGCGCGCTGTGGACCCGTCGTCGTCGTGGACGTGGGAAGAATGCATGGACCAGATCACGCCATACGCGACGTTTGCCGAAACCTACTTGACTCGAACCATCACAGCGAGTGCGTGTATCATACTATGAGTGTTATCAACAACGTATCGACGATGCTTTAGACCCCGAAGTGTTGGCACCAGGAACACGCCAGTTGCTTTTGGTCGTGCTTACACTCGCGGAAACCTGCATCTGCCTCGGGTACTACCAGACACCCAAGCTTCTCACCGCACTTGTGCACGTGCTGGTGACGTACCTCGGCTCTGCAACGGGCGATGCCGTCGACATCAAGGTGCGCGTTTGCCACGTCTTGTCCAAGCTTGCGACGGGGCGTCTCAACAACCAAGTTTCGGCGCTTCTGGACGTTGTGCGGCAACACAGTGCGTCGGCCAGTGCGACGACGCACGTTGCACTCGAGGACGCCTTTCATACCGTAACCTCACCCGATGACTACGGCACACTTGTGAACGGAAGTGGAATAGGTGCTCGTTCAAGACGACTGCTACGCAAGTGTCGACTACATTGACGTGCTCTGCAGTCTCTGTCGCCACGGGTGTCATGAGCTCACAATGCTGGCGCTTGGTTTGCTCTACTCGTACTTCAACACGCTCACGGAAATCCGGTGCATCGCCGAGAGCCTCTTGATTCTGACGTCGGACGCGTGGGAGCGCGTCTATGATGAGCTCCGGGATATCGCCATCGCGATGGACTGCGAGAACCCCGAGGCGCCGCTCCATCGGGCCTTGGCTCTCGTGACGGCGCAGCCGCTTGAAAAGTACCAGCAAATGCAGCGATTGCTTTTCCACGTCGGGCTTCATACGATTGTCATTGGCCTTCTCCGACGTCAAGCAACGCGGACGTCGACCGAGTGGGTTCGCCAGTGCTACCAGATCCTAATGCACATGATTGGCTGTGACCGATCGTTCGAGTCGCTTCTCGTGGCGCACGTCGATCTCTTCTTGCGCGACCTCCCGTTCTTCCCGAGCGAAGTGTCCCGTACATACTAGTAGCTTCGTCTATCGCCTCTCATGTCGTGTTAGACTTCGTGCGAAGCGTCTTGGGTCACAACGAAGCGCTCGTTCAAACGATACCAGCCGCGCAAGTCCGTCGCGTCGCCGACTTGCTCGTGGCACCGACGCTCTTCGAAGCGCCGTCGGCGCGGTCGCGGATCCTCGAAGTTTTATTGCATTTGGTCGTGACCAAGCAAGGCGAGTACATTGAGGCCAACCAAACGCTCGTCTTCAACGCGCTCTCGTCGCACCCGACGACCCTCGACCTCTTTACAGAGGAGGCAGGGTACCAAACACGCCTCGACTTGATGGCCCACGTCGACAAGCCACTCGAGATGGCGCTGCTAACGAGCACTCACTGCATCGAGAGCATGCTCAAGGCGCACCCGGACCTCCATCGACTGCACTACCACGCGACGCTGCTGCACCTTCTCTCGGTCTGTAGCCAAGGCAAGAACCACCGGGTCGAAGTCGAGTGCCGGTCGCTTCTTTCACTCGATGACATCGTACGCGCGCTCGTCGACAGTCGCACCATTTTCAGCGTCCGAAAAACGCTTATGGCGTTCCTCGACGCGGCGTACTTTGACGTTCAGATTCCGATTTCTGGCCTGGCCGAGAACCCCGCCGTGTGGTCGCTCCTCCAGTATGTGGTCAACGACCTCACTGTTGTGCTCCACATGGCCGACGCCAAGTATTTCGAGGCCGAGCTGCCGGCAAATGCCGAAGTGACGCTGGCGACACTCACGTCCGAGGCGCGTATCTTCAGTGCGATATTGGCTTTCCTCGACGACGGCGTCCTACCGATGCTGACCAACTTTTTCTCCCAAGTTGCCGTGACATTGACAACTGCGCACGCAAAGCACAGTCAAGTGACAATGAACATCGCTGCCGTCCTTGTCAAGGTGCAATCGCCTGACTCGAGGTAGTCTCATCAAGTTGTAGATTTTGGACATTCCGCATCTGCCGGAGCGTACCAAGACCGCCACGATCGCAGTCGTGTCTAGCATCAAGGAGAACGAAATCTTGGCCAAGCACTCGCCTGCCGTCACACTCACATCTGGCGCGAGCAGCTTCTCGCGCCTCGTGCACCACAAGCAGCTCACAATTTCCGTCTTGCGCGTCTGGAAGAACGAGATCAAGCGCCAGTCTCTTTGGCACAAGGTCAAGCGAGAGGCCCCGCGGATCAGTGCGATCTCGAAGGCGGCGTCTATGCGCCCACGGAAGGATTTTGGGTCCTTTCGGCTCCGGTACCGCGTCGACACCAAGGCGAATTGCACCATCGACACGCCCATCGAGGACTTTATGCAGGCGCAACTACGGAGCTTTCTCGGTGGGTTCGAGTCCACGGCGCTGCATCGCTCGACGCTACTGCAAGCCGAAACCTCGTTTGTCCATGCGCTCTTGTCACCGTCCATGGACGATGTGGTCGGCCACGTCATTACCTACATGTGCCAGCACGATAAAGAGAGTGCGACCAACGCCCACGAACAGCCACACGTGCACTTAAACCTCCTTGGATGGCTCCTCGACGGCCGCGACGAGGCCCTGAGCGAGCAGCAAGACCGACTCGCCCGTCTCGGGGGTGGCGCCATGGTCCTGCAATTGCTCTCGAAAGCCATCCACGACATCACCGGGTACCCGGTCCTCGTGCAAGAGACTCTCCACGTCGGCCTTGCCATGCTGCGCAACGGCAACCCACGCGTACAAGTCGACATGTTTGCCCATGTTGAAGCGCTCGGTGAGTCGTTCATGAGTCGACTCGTGCACTTTTTACGACTGCCGCACGACGAGGATCTCATGCCGATCGTGATGGACCTCCTCGAGTTCCTTCGGCTCCTCTGCGAAAACCACTTTGCGCCAATGCAGCTCTACGCACGCAAGCAGCTAAACGCATTGCGCACGTACGACCTTGTCGACGAAGTCATCTCGTACCTCTGTGGCTTACTCTGGGTTGTGGACCCGCGCACGCACTCGCTGGTGTGGAACATCACGTCGCCGATGCACCTCAGCGTCGTCGTCCAGGCGCTCAACACGCTCGCCGAGTTTGTGCAGGGCTGCGATGCCAACCAACGGTCTGTGGGCGTCTCGACCAAACTCCTCCACGCCATCAACGACCTTTTGCGCCACCACTATGTGAACCACCCGTCATTAGTGTCGTCGGAGGCGGAGCTACCGCTCGTGTACGACAATTGCAGCGTCGCCCAAGTCCAAGAGCTCAAGCACAGCGCAATTGTGCTCGTCTACAGCATTCTCGAAGGCAACCGCGATGCTCGCATGCCAGCCCACGTGCTATCGACACTGGACACGGCGACGTGGGGCGCCTACTGCTGCGACATCAAGTGCGAGTATGAGATCTACACCCGGCTTCTCGAGCGCGCTCTCGAGACGACGTCGGCAACCAAGGTCACCGTGACGATCGACGCGTCCGAGCACGAGCGGCTTCTGTCCGCGTCGCTTGAGGCTGACGAGGCGTCCGTGGAGAAGCTCCAAGCCAAAGTGCGCAACCACTGGACCATCTGCTGTGACGTCTACGTGCTCTTTCAGACGCTCTTTGCGCCGTGCGACGATGCGGGTGTCGTGGCGCAGACTCAGCTCGAGGCAGGCGCGCCGTCGTTCTTCAGTTGGACCAAGCTCGCCGCGAGCGTCGGGTCGATCGAGATTGTGCGCGAGAGCGAGCTCGAGACCATTTACGGGTGCGATTTCTCTTTCTTGCATTTTTACATGTTGCGTGCGGCGTAGATTCCCGACATTTGCCTGTCGCACTGGGAGCACCGCGTCGTTCGCGACTCGCGCGAGCGCATGGTCTACATGTTTACCAAAGACAGCCAGGTACCGAACGAGCTACGACCGCGTGACGCTTCAAGTGGACGGTCGTAGATGAGCAAGCTCGACAACTTTCATCGGTACTCAGTGCTGCTCCTGGAAGAGCTCCAGTATTGCGCCCACCTGGACGCATCGCCGTCGCCATTCCTCCGCCTGGTGCTACAAGCAGAAGACCCCGTCATGCGCCTGTACACGTTGATAATAGCTTCTACTTGCGCGGACCACCCTTGGTGTAGGACCTTTTGGCTCGCACTGGGCCTCAACGGACTCCACCTCTTCAACCACGTACGAAACACATGACTCATGCGTGACTTCCGACGTTGCTCTAGAGCTTTGGCACGGGCGACATGGCGGCCGTCGACGCCCGCGTGTACGTGCTTGCGGTGATCATGGCGGTGTCGCACTTTTGCTTTCGCTGGTGCGCCTTGTCGTGTCGATGGTGTCGCGACGTCAGTATATTCTGAGCAACTACAAGTGGCAGCGCCTCCGCGCCGAGACATCTGGGGCGCCGCGCGTGCTCCAGAACGAAGCTGTGTCGACGCCGCTCTTGACGACCCATGCGCTTGTCTCGTTGCCGTCCGACCTCGTCAAGCTCGTCCTCGATCGTCCGTCGGTGCCGAGTGGGACGTGCAAGACCTTTACGGCATCCTCGCGGTCGCCAATGCCAAGCACGGACGTGCCCATTGAAGCCCACGTGTCGTCGTTGGCCCTCGTTGTGTACAACACAAAGTACAACCTCCTGTACTGCGTCCTCGGGTAGACAATATTCTTCGCAGTCATCATGGGAAGGCGACGATGTGCTACCGTAGTGGCCTCGGCTGTCTCTTGCTCGTACCCGCGCTCTCGGTGCGCGGTCTCCGCATCGTGTGCTATGCCCTCATGCTCTTGGACGTCTGCTTCCACCGGACCCTCTCCAACGCCCTTTTGGCCGTCGAGCAGAACCGCAACTCGCTCGTTCAGACGTACTACGCAGCGCTGTCTCCAAGGCCCACATCCCTTGTACTAGGTTTTATCTCATTTGCGTCGTCGTGTACATCTACACGGCGGTCGGCTACATGCTTTTTCATGACCACTACGGCGTCCTCGACGAAGCCAACACGGGCTGCCGAACGCTCATGGAGTGCGTCATCACGCACTTCAACCAAGGCCTACGCCAGGTCTTGCTCTCTTTCGACGGCGATGTCGACTGGCCATGCGTAGGACATTGCGTCCGTCATGCACATTGTGTCGTGGCAAAGCAACCCAACCATCTCGGTCCTCCGTCTCGGGTTCGACGTGTCGTACTGGCTCATCATTTGCGTGCTCTTGCTCAACATCATCGGTGGCATCATCATCGACGCCTTTGGCGAGCTGCGCGACCACCGGTCGTCGATCGAGAAGGACATGGAGAGCAACTGCTTCATCTGCGGCATCGACAGGTACGACTGTAAGATCTCGTAGCCTTGGTCACCGCGCCCGTAGCTTGCAGTTTCAGCGCCATGGCGATGGGTTTGACTCGCACGTTCGCCACGACCACAACATGTGGCAGTACATGTTTTACCGCCAGGTACATATCATGACGACAACCTGGTCGCGGGGTCCACACCATCCTCCTCAACCTAGCACCTCTACGAGAAAACGCGCCAAGAGTACACGGGCCAAGAGAGCTACGTCGCGGGTCTCCTCATGTAAACCAACGCTCGACTGCATTGCCGTATGTCATGACATATAACGGCTAGGGCCGGCGAAACGTCGTTTTACCCCGTCGGCAAGGCCAAGCGCTTGAGGACGACTGCGTCATGAGTCGTTGCCCGAGATCGTTAATTACAAACGTCGACGGCGCCTTGAAGTTTGGTTGACCGCTCACCCTGGATAGCCAGCACCGCCTTCTTTCGTCGCGAACGGGCAACCTTTCCGCGATCTGCAGCTGCCACGTACGCTGGCGCCGCCATTACTTCCCGCGGCCGGTCCCCACGGTGTCGCTACAGGATGTGCTTGGCGTCGTGGCAGCCGCGCGTCTGGGCGGAGCCTTCGCGGCTTCGGGAACCTCCATGTGGCCGATCGTCTACCACGGTCCGATCGCATGAGCGTCGCAGGCGCAGCTCCAGCTGGCCGCCATCTTGGTCGGCGTGATTGTCTGCGTGAGGAATTGCGTCGGTGGCGTCCAGCGATGCGATTGGTTATCCTTTTGTCCAATCACGCGATGGATTCCGCCCAAACCAGGCTTCTGGCCGTTTCTCATTGGTGCAAAAGCGTGGCGCATGTCCCGACGCGGCTTTTTATAAGTCACGTGGTCTTTTCTTCGAACGAGTATAATTCAATTGAAATAATAATAATAATAAAATCAACGAAAATCCCAAGGTCATTTCCCAAGACGCGTTGGCACCAGTAGGTCAGCAGCATGCAACAGGCCGTGTACTCGAGCAGTGGCCTCGGCGCGGGCCCGCCGGCGCCCGTCGTCTCGCCGACCGCCAAGCCGCGCACGGAGGCGCCGCCGACACTCATGGACCTCGAACGGCTCTCAATGCTGCCGGCGGACTGCAGCTGCTTCCTCAACCAGCTCACCCTTGGCAGCTCGGCGCGGTGTTGTTTCAACATGGAGCCCACGACTACGTTCTTGAACCCCGCCTCGTTTGGCTTTGCGCCCAAGCCCGTCCTCGCCGCGCAGGCCTACTTTGTCAACCGCATGGAGATGAACCCGGACCGGTTCTACCGGCGCGAGCTGCCGACGCTCCTCCGCAAGTCGGCCGAGCGCCTCGCCGAGTTTGTCGGCGCCGACTCGGACGACATTGTGTTTGTGCCCAACATCTCGCACGGCGTCAACTCGGTGCTGCGATCGCTCGACCTCCAGGACGGCGACGAAGTGCTGTGTATGAGCTCGACGTACCCCGGCGTCTTTAACACGCTCCGTCACATTTGCTACATGACGCAAGAGGTTGTCGAGCTCAAGGTCGTCGACGTCAAGCTCCCGATCCCGTCCTACGACTCGCTCATCACGCAGATCATCGCTGCGATCACGCCCAACACGCGCGTTGCCGTGCTCGACCACATTACGAGCTCAGGCGGCCTCGTCCTTCCGCTCGAGAAGCTCATTCCCATGCTGCGCGCCCGCGGCGTGTACACGCTCATCGACGGTGCGAACGCGCCAGGCCAGCTCCCGCTCAATCTGCGCGAGCTGCGCCCGGACTTCTACGTGGGCACGACGACCAAGTGGCTCTTTGGCTCCAAGTCGAGCTCGTTCTTGTTTGTGGACCGCGAGCACCAGTCGGTGATCCGCCCAGTCGTCACGTCGCTCGGCTACAACCAGGGCTTCCTCGAGGAGTTTGCGGTCCAGGGCACGAAGGACGAGTCCAACTACCTCACGATCGCGACGTCGCTGGACTTTTACCAGAACCTCGGGTTCGCCCGCGTCTTTGCCCACAACAAGGGGCTCATCGACTGGGCCTCGAGCTACCTCGCGACGCTCTGGGGCACGGAGCCGCTCCTCCCGCCGTGGCAGCGCAGCCCTTTTGTGAGTGCGATCCGCCTCCCGATCGAGTGGCCGACCAAGAAGCACTCGAAGGAGCCGCTTTCGGCCGACGAGAAGCTGCAAGTCTGCGAGTTTGTCATTGACATCCTCATGGACCAGTGCCAGATCGTGACGAAGGTGCTTCCGATCCAGGGCCAGATGTACATTCGCATCTCGGCCCAAATCTACTCGGAGCGCTCGGATTTTGAGCGCCTCGGCAGCGCGATCCAGCGCATGACGTCATGTCCTTCCTTCATCGAGATGTTTTCCGATATGCGTGTTTAAGCTTGTAACCTATTAACTAAGAACTTCGCCCCGCTCGCTCTCTTGATCGTTGCCTGCCATACCCGTCCATACCCCGCGTAGCCAGCCGTCCAGATGGCCGCCATGTTTCGCAACCACGAGCATTTCTGTGGCCACAAGCAACGGCAGCCACATCCTCTTCCTCTCATCCGCCGCCGCGTCGTCCGAGTACGGTAGGACAGCTGACGTTGTCCTGCACGCATGGCAGCTCGACCAGGCACTTGGACTTTTCACGCCGGGGCTGCAGAAGGACGCGCTGAATGCATTCTACGATCTCGACCATGTATATCAGATCTTAGCTCACGGACCATCAATTGATGCGCTCCATGCATCGACCTCCGCTAATGCCATGCAGCGGCCCACCACCATGGTGGGCGTGGTCGGTTCCCGCGTCGTCCTGGCGCCTGCCCGGCCAAGCTGCCATGGTTGTGGCCCTGCTGGAAGACGATCCTCGAATCTCGCCAGCCGAGATTTGGTTGAAGAAGACAAGCGTTGACGGGTGGGATTTCGAACATTGTTTTTTATGCGGAAGGTGTGTTTTTTTCGTCGCCTGTTCAGAACACAAGCCGACGACAGGAGCCGCCGCCGCAAGCATGTGCATCATCCTCGACGAGTGCTTGATGCTGATGGTCCTCGCGCTGCAGGCGCTGACGGTGCTGCCGTCCATCGCTGTCTCGCGCGAGACGGGCATCGCGATGCTGGCGCTCTACCTCACGAGCGCGTTCGTCTCGATCGGGTTCGCCTTCCTCTACACGCTGCGCAACTGCTGCAGCTGCGTCAACCACCTCCAGCGCCATGGCGCCAAGCTCTTCTACCTCCTGCACCTGGGCCTCATTGCGTTCTCGATCGCGACCATCTCGACCTTTATGAAGCCGTACTTCTCCACGACCGAGTTCCGCACGTACTGCGAGAACCATGGCCTCGACGACAACCTCTCGGGCACGAGCTGCGTCCTCCTCGAGGGCTACATGGTCGTCGCCGTCATGGCGCTCACGCTCGAGATCGGCCTCTCGATCTACATGCTCACGATCGGCCGGCGCATCGCCAAGAAGCAAGCCATCGAGTACGCTCGCCTCGTGCGCGAGAAGAGCATGGAGGACGCCGAGCTCCCGAGTGTCACGCGCAAGCACTCGACCGTCAAGAAGGGCGTGTCGGACGTCGCCTAAGGAGCCACTGTTGCATTGAAAAACGATAATCCAGCATGCATTGCTCGTACTCACCATGGAGCTCATGGCGTCCAGCGAAAAGCAGACGCGCTCTCATAGCCAAGAGCCTCTCAGCCTCTTCGAGGGCGTGAGAAGAACGCAAGAGGGTCTCTTGCATCCCATCCAACGTTGCGTCGAACATCGGTCAGCGTGACATTTCTCGTGCAGTCAGTTGGCCACTATGTAGGTAGCGCAAGCTGCAGCAAGCGTCCACAACTGGCACATTGGCGCGCGATGGCCATGCAGCTAGCTCGCGAGACTCGACTCCGTGCCAAAGACAGCGAGGTGCACCGGCCACGAAACTTGCCGTGTTTCGAGCACGGTAAACGCCTATCTTTTGTACGATAATGTCATTTTTGGATGTTTCGCGCCGGCAAGGAGTCGAAACGCTCTCTTCAAGAGAAGGCGGCTCAGCGAAACCAACGACTGGTCGGACGAGCCTCGCATTCTAGTTTAGATCTTTCCCAAGCATTAGGTACTTATGGCTCACCCTCAGTACGCGAAGAAGTCCCATGTCATGGTTCTTCCCGAGCAAGTCCCCGACAAATCGCGCGCTCAAGTTGCGAGCGGCGCGCTCGATTGGCCGGTGTACGCTTGCATCACGGAGGTGGCTCGTGCGCGACGCGGTCGCAAGGTGCTCACGCTCACGACCCGCCCGGCGGATGGCTCGCCCGAGATCTCGTTCACGATGCTGAAGGACGAGTGCATCTTCGCGTGCGCATCGGCGCAAGAGGCCCGCTCGAACATAGGCGCTCTGCTGCGTCGGTTTGTCATCTTCCGCCTCCACGGCTCGGCGACGGCGGGACAAGTCGTGGCGGTGCGCTGGTCGAACAAGTCGCTCACGGTAGCCAACGCCGGAGGCACGTACGACGTCGGGGCGGACGAGGTGCAGCAGTGCCACCCAATTGGCGCCTCGGCCTTGTGGGGAATGGAGGTCGAGCTCGGCGACGGTGCCATGGCGACGCGGCGCTTCACCGCCACCGCGCTTTTGCTCGAGACCATGCGCCGCCGAGTGGAAGACCCGGTGAACGGATCGCGCAAATTTGAGGTCGTCTTCCGAGGCACCGCCGACGACGCGATGCCCACCGCAGACACTCGGCTTGAGATCCGCGCGCCAGCGACCGGCGCACGCACGTCTATCTCCGTCCAGCATGTCGTCGACTTTTTCTTTTCGCCGTGGAAGGACGCGTGCGGCCGGGTGACGTGGCCGTCGGCGAGACGTTCTGGCGCGACCCGCGCTACGCTGAGGCGGTCGGCGGTGAGGATCTGGAAGGAGAAGTGGGTCACGACGACGAGGAAGTCCCTGTGGTAGTGACCATCCGGCGTCGTGTCGCAGTCGTGCGACCACCACAGCTGGAGCCTAACATCGGTGCCGCGCCGCGTCCAGAAGGCGAGTTCTGGGCGCAAGGACATGGCACTCCTCCACCACGGTTGGATGAAGGTGGGCTGCCGGCATGGGCAGCGCACCACCATGGGCTCGTCGCCGCCGGCGAGGGCCTTAAGTCGGACGCCCACGGCATTGCAACAGGCGCGCACCTCCCGGTTCACGGTGCTCCCCAATCACGCTACTGGCTTGCTGGCTCCGCGTTGGCAGCCGCAGCGGCTCCGTACGCAAACCCAGCGGGACCACTGTCGAGCCACTGGACACCAGGTCAAGCGAGTTACTCTCTCACCAGGTCGAGGCAGCCAACAGGGCCCGCGCGCCTACCGGTCTCTGCGGGAGCAATACAGGGCCCGGACGCCGCAGCGGCGGCGGCTATTGCCCGTCAGATGGTCCAGGCTGCGGAAGAAGCTCGAAACAAACGCCAACGCATGGACTTCGAGCTCAACCCGACGGCACTCGGTATCCACTACATCACAGCCAGCGCGCGCACGGCTGGCTGGTCGCTGTTAAAGTACATGGACAAAATCCGCACGGACCCGACACTCCCCTTCTACAAGCACCCAGAAGTGTTGCGGGCCCTGTACAGCTTCGATTTTGGCAGCGGCCGCCTGTCTCTTTCGCATCTGCAACGCCGGACGCAAAGCCAAATCGACACTTGGACGCACACCCACATGGACCTGACAGCCGCCAAACCGACGGGTCGAACAACACCGGTCCACGCCTTGTCGCCGGATGCCTTGGTCGGGGCTTTGGACACGCTCTCGATCTACACAGAGAGCTACTGCGCGCCGGTGGTGCAGCAGTTCGTCGCCAAGGCAGGGTGTCTGCTCCGTCACATGGTGCGAGAAGGCGAGGTCACAGCCCACACCGGTTACGTGGCTCGGTGGTTGGACTGGGCGTTAGCGTGCTTCCGCATGGACATGGCGCACGACGTCGAGAGCGACGCGGCCATCCTCACGCACTGGTCCTCGCACGAAAACCTTTCCTGGAGCTCTCCGATGCTCGCGTCCTTGGCCCGCACGGCACGAAATGACTGCATCCGCCAGCTCATGGACAGCCAAGCTGCACTGCAGCGCAGCCGCGACGCTCGGCAAGGAACCGGCGGCTCTCACGACGCTGCGAAGCGGCGCAGTTCAAGGGCGCCGCCGCGGATCTGACGATCCAGAAGTTTGGCAGCGACGCGCGCATCGACGATGTGGCGATCGCTCCGCGGGCCAGCCGCATCGCCTTTAGGGGATCTAGCCGCCACGCCTCACCCGAGGTGCAGCGGTAACGTGGGCCGTTTTTCCCCTGAGCCAACAAGCCTTGTGAAAATCTTCGGGTCGGCAAGCAGCAGCAAGCGTCCACACGTCGCACGGTGACGCGCGATGGCCATGCAGCTAGCTCGTGAGACTCGACTCAGTGCCAAAGACAGCGAGGTGCACCGGCCACCAAACGTGCCGAGTTTCGAGGACGGGACAAGCCTAGTTTTTGTTGAATAATGTCAATATTTTGTGGACCTATTGTCTCGCATATTGGCAAGATGCGACGCTGCCAACGACTTAAAACGTGGTCCTTAATATAACCTCATAATACAAACGGCTATCGTACACTATTTCCCGGCTTACAGCTCGCCTGTGAGCACATACTGAATGTTGAGCATCGTCGTGAACGCGAGGAGAAGCGAAATGCTTGTCGCGAGCTTCGACTCGGTGTCTTCGAGCGACTCGGGCAAGAGCTCGCAGATCGCAACAAACGCCATGGCACCACCCGCGAACCCGAGACCGGCGGGCAGAATGGGAAGAAACGTCTCGACAAAGAGGAACGACGGCACGGCAAAGAGCGGCTGCGGCATGCTCGAGAGGATGCACCACACGGTCGCCGGCAGCAGCTTGAGGCCGCGCGGGATGAGCACCAAGCAAATCTATTTGTTCGCATTGAGCCATCCTATACTGTACGAGATCGATGACGCACCGCGAGGCCTTCGGGGATGTTGTGGATGGCCAGCGTGAGTGACACGAGGAGGCCGCGACGGTCGCCGCCCTCGCCGCCAAACGAGACGCCGACACCAATCTACAGCATAGCATGAGGGACGCGACTTTAAGCGATAAGCACGCACGCCTTCCGAGATCGAGTGCAGCGTCATGACGGCCATGATCAGCAGCGCTTTTTGCGCGTCGAGTCCTAATGGCCGGTGAGGTACACGGTATGAGGCAGTTGGTATCCTACCGTCGAGGCCACACACTTTTACATCTTCGTGCTCGTCCAAGATGATCTTGGTCGTCTTGATGAACACAATGCCAAAGAGGACACCGAGCAGCAGCCGCACGTTGACCGAGAGCACGTCGTCGTCCTTGGACTGGACGTGGAACGCTTCGTAAAAGAGGCAGCTCGTCGCGGCGAGCATCATGCCAGCCGCCAGTGCTACATAAAGCGATGATGGCGACGCTCGCAGACATCGGAGGACGCAGTACCATTGCAGACGCCGAGCCAGAATTTTTCGATGTCCTTGACCCAGAGAAAAGGCACGGCGCCAAAGCCCGTCGAGACCGCCGTGAGCCAGCCGCACCACCAGACGTAATGCCAACTGCGGATACCGCCCGTGTACGGGTAGCTAATGAGCGTCACGGCGATCAAGACCATGGTCACAAGCGCTTCCGGGCGCAGCCAGGCAGACGTGTGTGGCTTGACGACCTCGGCCTTCTTGAGCGCATCTGCGTCGACGCCCTCTTCATTGGCCTTGAGCGGCTGGACTTCCATGTCGAGGCTGCCCGCGGCCTTGCGCTCGGTGCAAGCGGGTGCGCTCGGAGCTTCGGTCTGCGCCATGCCAAGCAGGAATGAGGCCGGTGGTGTTGTCCGCAGTTAATAATTGCGCGTCATAAAATACATTTCATCACGCGTTCGCACGTTCTATCTCGAATAAAGTATACAGCGGGCGTTCGATGCCATAAAAATATAGCCGGTCAAAGAAAAGCATCAGGACAAGTCCGAATTCAATGGCCGTTGACGAGACAAGGCTAATTGCACCACTCTTTGCCACCACCCTTTCCTTGCACTGGCGAGAGCGGCGTGGCATGGTACGACGGTGGCACGCTTGCGTGCTCCTGTTTCTAGTAGATGGAAGATGCAGTGCGACGCAGCTGCCGTACAGAGGGCAAGGACGACCGTTTGCAGCGTTAATTTCGCTTGGGAGAGACACCGCCTCGTCTCTGCTATTAACGTTGCGTGTGCCTAGCCCGAAAACCAACCAGGCAGAGCCGAAACCAAGCCGAAACGTAGGACGACCCACCGTGTGTTACATACGTGGCGGGCCGGATTCGAAGACGTCCACGTGCCCATGCTGGGTGCGGCACGCGCTCGACGTCCGAATCTCTCCGCGCGCCATCCCACGCTGCATCGTCGGTCCTCGAGCAGCCTGCTTTTCGGATTCAACATGCAGCAACCCAAGCTGCACTTGCATCTGGCGGCTATCCCGCGTGCCACCATCGACCGGCAAATGGATGCAGCATGGCCCATGCCGGCAACGTCTACAACTTCAGAAGACCATAGAAACTTGGCTGCATAAGCGTTGAAGTGACCGGTGTTGACAGCTTGGTGCATGGCCGAGCGACGTTCCGACGTCCGGCAGTATGGCTGTGCACGCGGCTTGCGGCGCGACGTTGTGTGGTCGCTTGCCTCGTCGATCTCACTGTCGGCGGCCGTTGCGAGATCCAGGCGCGGTACGCGAGCAAGTGTCGACCAGGATAAAACGCGCGTTTTCGGCCTGTTTAAACGTGTATTACCTTGGTTTAACCTCGGTTTTAGTCCACCACGTTTTTCTCGCAATTCGATATTCACAGGATGACCGACGATCGGCAGAGGTGGAGTGCGTCGATGCTGACCTTTCGCGGGTACACGAGGCTCAACGACATTCTCACGGACGAAGAGCACAAGCATCTCGACAAGAAGAACCTCGAGCATCTGCAGTACGTGCGCGTGCGCCACTCGGGCCTCAACTGCGCCAACCCGACCGAGATTGCGATGCCAGCGATCTGCTTGCCGCTCGACAGGCTCGGCGGCGCCATCGCGCTCCGCGACTACAACGACGTGCAGGCCATCATCGGGCGCTGCCGGTGCGGCTACGTGTGCCAGGCCTACTACTTTACGCGCGACAGTACGTGTCTCGCCCAATATGTAGTTCATGGCGCACGTCGACTCATCGCGTTGTAGAGTTTGGCAACAGCTGGAAGGCGATTGCGCTCAAGGTCATGGACAAGAATCTCATCGCGATCGAGCGCGACGACATTGGCAACGAAGTCCGCATCATGGCCCAGCTGCAACCGCATGGGATGAGTACGCCGCTCCGAAGCAAGCACGTCCTTCGCTGGGCCACGACCGCATGCGCCAGGAATGAATACATTGCAACCGATTACGTTGCGAGCGGTTCGCTCTCGTCCTTTCTGCGCCGCGCGTACGAGTCGATGCTCAAGAAGCACGCGCAGAGCGCGCTCCTGCCACTTGACTTGCGCCATCGGGTCGCGCGCGAGTTTCTAGAGACGGTCGCGCTCCCGCTCTATGGCAGCATCCTCCAAGGGCTCGTGTACATACACACGCAAGGCGTGTGCCACCTCGATATTGATCCGTACAACATTGCGGTCGGGCGCGAGCACGGGCCCGAGCCCGGGTCGCCGTACCATTACTTTGCCACGTACATTGACTTTGGCTCGAGCCAGCTCCTCGACGGGCGACTGCTTGTCGGTGCGGGCCGCGAGAACCCAGCGATCAAGGCCAAGATCACGTACCGGTCGCCCGAGCTAAAGACGAATGCGCAAGAACGCACGCGCTACATCAACTATGTCAAGCACCACCGCGGCGCGATGAGCCTCCAGGAAGAGCGCAGGGAGATGCCGAAAGGCTTTGACGGCCGCGCGTCCGACCTCTACTCGGTCGGCGTCGTCGTACGACCTCTCCGCCATCGCATCGTACATGCATCATGTTGTGACTAGGGCATTGAGCTGCTCCTGTACGGCTTCCAGCTGCCGGGCTTCCTCGGGTCCGCCTTTGTCTCGACGAGCAGCAACCCCAAGTGGCGCGACTTCTTCGTCGAGCACTTTGACAAAAGCGGCGTGTGCCCGACCCCGTGTCTCTTTTGCGACCACAAGATCACGCTGCCCGAGTCTGCGGTGCAGATCCTCTTGCGCCTCGTGGGGCTGGACGTCAAGGCGCGAGGCTCCGCCGACCAAGCCGCACTGGAGTGGATGGCCGCGCACGGCGACAAGACAGACATGACAGCAGCACAGTACGACGGCGTGGTCATGGACGACGTCGACATGGCTTCGCATTCCGCGTCGTCGGCCTAAGCTTATATACCTCAAGACCTCTTGTCTTATAGATCGCTGAGTCCAGCTACTCGCTCCACGCAAGGCTGCGCCGTCCGCGGAACCGCGTTTTCTACGCGTTTAAACATGCGCACCGAGATGGTCGAGGAGGATGATACAGCGTACGGGTCCATCGGTGGTGGGTGGTGACGGCTGCATGCTACTACTGCTGGACGCTGCGTCCGTCCAAGTCCAATGGCTCCATGAGCTCGTCCTATACGCGAGGCGTGTGAGACGTTGCAAGCCTTTGCGACAGCGCGGACCAAGCGGTCATGGAGCTCCTGGTTGTTCGGCTTGGCGCGACAAGTTGCTTGAAAACCTGCTGCGCGGCGCTGCTCAAGGGCGGCAAGGCCGGCGGGTCCCGTCGCGATACCGCTGGTCGACGGAGGCTTTGGACCTCCTTGATAAGCCGTGCCATTTGCCGCTGCAGTGACACTTGCGACGCCTCGAGGGACGCGATCGCCGACGTCTGCGCGGTCGCGTCGGCTTCGAGGCGCGTTTTTTGCCGACGGAGCGCCGTCACGGGCACGCGCTGCGTGTCGAGCTGTTTCGAGAGCGTCATGACGAGCTCCGATGGCGTCTTCTCGGCGGCGGTCGTCGACGGCTGCGGTGCTGCTGTCTTGCGGCGCGCGCTGTGTGGCACTGGTATCTTGGACTCTGGCCGGCGCGCCTGTAGAGGGACGAACGATTGCTGCGACGGAGAAAACAGAAGAGGTTGCATTACACTGCGTGCGACCCAGAGGCCAAAGGCCATCGCAACACGAAGTTGGCGCCGGCGCACGGCCTTGGCGAGCACGCGTCGCAGCGCTTTCTTGGCCTTCTCCGCTGCGCTCAGCCGCGCCTTGATAGGGTGGAGCCACGCAAAGGCGGGCCCGAGCACGACGGGCTCGGGCGCGGCGGTCGACGACGCCTTTGCGAGCGCCAGCTGCAGCGCAATGTTCTGCTTTGTGAGCTCCCGCACCAGGCCGTCCATGGCAAGAAGGGACGCCGGGATATCTTATGAGCCACGTTGAAACCGGCGACAAGCGTTTTCGCTGAAGCAATCAGCCAGCACACGAGTTGGTTCACCTGACAGATTACCCAGTTGTTGGTATAGGTAGGTCATTACTCGCTATCGCTCTCGCCGAGTACGTAGTCGTTGGCAAAGGCTGCCGCTTGGAACGCCTTCTGGAGCTCCAACTGCAATGCCGGGCGCGCCAGAGTCGACGACGAAGTGGACGGCAGTGGAACGTTGCAGGGCGCAACGACGGTGGGCGCTTCGACTTCGACGCCGTTGACGCGCTCGGGCGGCAACACCCGTTGGTCGAGGACATCCTACAGTCTTGGTGAGCCGTTTCCATAGCTTTGCCGACGACGACGCACGTGGAGTTCGTCCATGACCGAATGCAACGAGGGCAACAAGAGGCCATTCTTCTCTGGTGCAACGGCAAGCGCCTCGTCGGCCTCGGTGCGCCCGGTGCTGAGCGCCGTAAACACCTCGGTCACGGTCGGATCGACGGGCGCCGGTACCTCTACTGCTCTTTCAGTCGACACCACGCTGTCGCGATCGATCGGCGGCGGTGTGGCGGGCTCCTCGGACGCGGGTCCGTCGACCTAAAGCGACGACTGAGCCCTGGCTTTCATGGGCTGCGTACGGAAGGAATGGATGCTTTCTCCCACGTGCACATGGCAGCGACAGCGTCGTTGACAAACTTGGCCACGCGCGCACGCGTCGCTCCGTCGTCGTCGTGGCCGTGCGCAAGGTCCTGCTTGTACGCGTAAAGGAGTGCGTTGGCCGAGTCGAGTGCGACTTGGACCCGGTGGGCGTGGTGCCAGGTACTCGTCGGCGGGAAGCGAGGGCTGGGTGTGCGTACAGTCGCACATGGCAGCGTCGATTCACCTGAAGCCGACTCGACGTCGGCGACGCGATCGCATAAGGTGGCGACGGTCGCGACGAGCCGGTGAAGCTGCGTCGCGGCGTCGTCGAGCGCCGACACGGACGACACGACCTGGGCACGAAGCGTGTTGAGCTGTGTTTGTAGCGCCGCACGCGCGGCCTTTTGCTGGTTGCTTAACGCGAGCAAGAGCAATGACGGCGCCGCGTCATTCGTCACTTGCACGTTCATGACGTACGTGGGATCCTGAAGCTGCGCAAAGACCTCGCGCAGTAGGACACGAAGGTGCACGCAGCGTAAGTCGTCGATCGAGCTCGCTCGGTTGGCCTCGAGTCGGGCAATGGGTGGGAGGAGCGTGTCGAGATGGTAGCCTCGGTGGACAACCTCGGCCGCCTTGATCCGCCGCAACGAATGGGCCACCACGTCCTAGGACCAGCTGCCGCCACTTGAACCAAAGACACGCCATACCTCGAACGCTTGCAGCGTGGCGTCGAACAATGCAAGGTGCTCCTGCCACGCGCGTAGAAGCACCGTCGCGCGGCGCTGCGCTGCGATGCGCACCTACACCATAGCGTCGTTTGTTGCCAGAGCCGAGTGGGCGAGTACGGACGTAGAAGCACCACGTGGCGAGGCCAAGTCGGACCAGGAGCACGCTCAAGGGAATCGTAGCGAGCGCGATGCGGAGCCATACGAGCGAGCCCGCGATCGAGAGGCCGTAGAGGACCGCGACTGCAGCGGCAATGAACGACGGCGACGGCGGATCCACGCTTCGCCACGCACCTTGTATCGAGGCAAGCAGTGAACGCTGCGTGCCACTGCGCAGACCATCGTGGGCGTCTTGAAGGCCTTGCTGTTGCAGCGCAGCCATCGACGGCCAGGGCGGGAACAAACCAGCGCGCAGCGAGTGCCACGACATTGTCGCCCATCGGCTCAGCACCTGAGTTGCTTGCTGCGTCCATTTGGATGCATCGGCGACATGGAGCGAGGATGCTCGCAGCTCGTCGTCGAGCGAGCTGGCCTCGGCAGCCCCGACGGACGCCAGGTACGCGTCGAGTGCTTTCGAGTGCTCCGTGACATACATTCTTACGACTAATCACACGCAGCTTTTGGGTGCCGAGTGATGGTGTTTTCACGTATGGGACGGACGGTGCGGGCATAGCTTGACTAGAGGGCACGCAAAAGCTAGCAAGCATGGCTAGCAAGGGTGCAATTAACCTGTGCCATGGCTTGTTGGCGTCGTCGTGGCAGCTGTTGACGGGTGTGGCAGTTGCAACGCCGCCATCTTGTGCCAAGTGGCGTGCGAATAGCCGCAAAGCGTGAACCGAATTCGGAAATTGCGAAATCTTTTTCATTTCGCATAAAATAAACTTGTTTTTTGTATCCCATGCGCAGGTTTTACGCGCGACCAGTTATTAAATTCGCGTGGTTGATTGGTGAGACCGATATCTCCAGAAGCAATGGTGAAGCAAGCGGCG
>NW_012156410.1:467202-528199 GCF_000151545.1 Saprolegnia parasitica CBS 223.65
TCTTCACCAAGTACGATTACCTCGGGTCGCTCTTAAAGGAGTTCCAGGCCGAGCTCCAGGTACCCCACACGGCGCCGATCGCATCGGACCAAGCGTGGTTCTGGTTCCTCGAGATGAAGTTCCTCATCACGTTCCTGCATCAAATGTCCTACATGGAGCTCGCGCTCTCGGCCACCAAGCCCGATACAATGACGACCTTTCAGTCGAACGCGGCGACGAAGGACCGCGCGCACTTGACCGACCGCGCCGAGATGTCGGCGCGCCTCATCTTCTTGGAGCGGCTCATGGAGTACGTGGCGTGGCTTGGTGACCAGCGTCTCGCGCTCACGCAGCCGGCGCCGCGCGTGCACCGCCTCGCCAAGCGCTACGGCATGAACGCCAAGGAGACGGAGCTTTTCCAGCTCATGGTCATCTTCCAAGGCTGCCAGTCGACCACGGTGCGATCACAGATGGTCGAGGAAGACGTGAACCGCAAGATGATGAGCTTCCAGCGCCTCGCCGGCATCTCGGAGATTGACATTGAAGAGTTCCACGACGACAGCCGCGAGCACGTCAAGGAAGGCACGCTCCTCGCCGACTGCGACAACTACATTACGATCCTGACGCTGTCGTCCATTTCAGTGCGTGTCATGCTTGGCCGGACGCTGTCGCCGTCGCAGATCCTCAAGCTCAGCCAGACGTCGCTCGAGGCCATCTTGCGCGAAGAAGGTATCGTGTACGAACACGTGCTCGAGCTCCAGGACGACGCAATGGCCGGCAGCGACAACGAGCAGCCCAACGAGCACGACGACAACGACGACGTGGTCGACGAGACAGAGGAAGCCGCGACCGAAGACGAGACGCCGCCCGACGACAGCATCGTCGCCATCGAAGAAGACGACGAGGAAGAAGTTGTCGACGACGACGACGATGACGACGACGACATTACGTCGGCGTACTCGTTCATCGGCAAGTACAAGCCGACCAAGAGCGCGCACGGCAGCAGTGGCCCGTCGCCCGACGTGCCGTTGCTGCACCATCTGACGGACAAGAATGCGCTCCTGCCTTACAGCCCTGAGAACCAGCTCGAGTACCTCGAAGACCGGTTCCAGGTCGTGGCCTTTGCCATTCGCGCATCGGGCGCTCGCGTGAAGGACCAGATGAAGGAAGCCGGCACCAAGCAGCCGTGGAACGACAACTACGGCACCACCATGTCGGCCGGTAAACGCGAGCTCAAGGCCAAGCAGCGCGTGCAGGACCGTCGCGTTGCGCACCGCCTCCAGCTCACGCGGTATTTTTTCGAGATTTCGAGAATTTCGAGTTTGACGTCTCAATTGCTTTTGTGTAGGACCGCCAACCTCGCACTGCCGCGCCTGGAAGAGATGGCGACCAAGTTCAAACTCAACGCGTTTGAGCAAAACGTGATTGTGATGCTGATTGGCAAGACGATCTCGCCCGTGCTCAAGAACCTCCTCGAAGGCGTCGACACGTCGGTCGTCCAGCGCATGGACGAAAGCATCACCGTGAACCAGATTCTGAGCGTCTTTTGCGACACGTTCCAGGAACAAGTCGCGCACCGCGTGACTTTTACAAGTCGGCGCGGCTTCTCCAGCGCGGGCTCATCAAACTCAACCGCGGGTACCGAGTCCTTGTTCACATAAATCGATTGTCTCACACGAACACTGTCGTAGGCGGTGGCACTCGAGCGGCGGCGATCTCGTGGACCAGCGCGTCGACTTGGATCGGCGCGTGCTCGACTGGGTCGTGGGCCTCGACACGGAGATCAACGAGCTCGTCGAAGGCTCCGACTTGTACAACCCCAAGGTGCAGCTGTCTCAAGTCGTGCTTCCCGACGAGTACAAGCACACGATTCTGAGCACGGTCACGAGCTACGAGCACTTTCGCGTCTACCGCAAGACGAGCGGGCTCGACCAGACGCTCACCTACGGCACGGGTCTCGTGCTGCTTCTCTGCGGCGCCTCGGGCACGGGCAAGACGATGACGGTCAACGCGGTTGCGCACCACCTCAAGAAGCGCGTGCTGCTTGTGGACTTTCCGTCACTCCAAGGCAAGGCCAGTCAGGACCGCGGGTACGTCCTACTGGATAGATACATGTATTGGATACATGGATGCTGATGGATCGATCGATATGTAGCGAGTGCGACGCGGACTTGCGCGGCTTGTTTCGCGAGGCCGACATGAGCAACGCGATTCTCTTCTTCGACGAGTGCGAGTCAATCTTCAAGCAGCGAGAAATGGGCGGCGACCGCCTCTTGAACGCGCTTTTGACGGAAATGGAGCGCTACGAAGGTAGACACCCCAACGCGTATGTATGGTTTTGGCTCATACGAACCAGGCATTGTGTTTTTGGCGACGAACCGGCCGTTCGATCTGGACGAAGCCATGCACCGCCGTATTACCGCCGTCTTCGAGTACAAGGCGCCGGACCACATCCAGCGGCGTGAGATCTGGCGCGTGCTCGTCTCGGACAAGCTCCAGACGTCGCCCGATATCGACTGGGACGCGATTGCGCTCAAGTACGAGCTCTCGGGTGGCTTCATCAAGGTACCGCCGACATCTCGACAAATCTTCCAACATCCAATGGAATATGGATAGAATGCGATCCTGTCGGCGTTGCTCAAGGCCATCGAGCGCAGTCCGACGTCGCCCGTCATCTCGCACGACGACATTGTGGCCGGTTGCGCGCTGCAGATGCGCGGCAGTCTGCACATGAAGACGTTTGACCACCGCGTCGTGCCGTCGACGGGTCTGGACGCACTCATCGTCGACGCGACGACAAAGGCGACCTTGGCCGAGATAGTGCAGTTTGAGAAGGCCCGCAACGTGATTTACGGCCAGTGGAATTTTGATTTTGGCCTCACGACCAAGTACAACAAGAAGAACCAAAAGGGCGTCTCGGCGCTCTTCCTGGGCCCGTCTGGCGTCGGCAAGGTGAGCGCCGCGAAAGCGCTCGGGTTTGAAGTCGGCCGCCCGCTCAAATTGCTGCACTTTTCGCAGCTGCAGTGCGACTCGGCCGCCGAGTCGCGTCGCGCGCTGCAGTCAGTCTTTGACGACGCGCGGCTCATGGACGCGGTCCTGGTCCTCGAAGGATTTGAGATGTTTGGCATTGACATGCACGGGCAGGCCGACCCGGACTCGCCGCGCTTCAAGCTCGAGGTCCGCCGCCTCATGGACATGATGGACACGTTTCCAGGCATTTCGATTCTGATTGCCAACTCGGCGCCGGGCCAGAGCATGAACTTGGACCCCGAGTGTTCGCGCCGGCTCAAGTTTGTGGTCGAGATGAAGCCGCCGAACGCGAGTCTGCGCACGCAGCTGTGGCGGTCGTTCTTTCCGCCGGCCGCGCCGCTCGCCACCGACGTGGACTTTAAGAAGCTGGGCGCGCGCTTTGAGTTGTCGAACGATGCGATTTCAAATGCGGTCTTTCGCGCGGCGGCGAGCGCGGCCTTGCGCCCCGAGGCGACGCGCATTATCTCGATGGCCGACTTGATGCACGCGGCCGAGACGGAGAAGAAGAAGAGCCGCGGCAACGCGCAGGACATGCGCGACCGGCTCTTTGCCTAAGTAAGTTAATGACGCATAAGCACACACAAGTCGATAATACCACGATCAAGCAAGTGGTCGCTTTGTACGCAATGGATCCTGGCCCGTCGACGCCATGTAGGAAGAAGGACGGTTTGCGATGGAGCTGTCGACTTAAGGGCATCCAGCCGACTCGCCGACGACTCTAGTTGGTCGGAACGCAAGCCAAGTAGAAACGACAACGACGACTTGTTCTAGGGCTAGAGTACGACTACGAGATCTCACGACGGGTGCGACGCCTTGGCGTACTTGGCCCGCGGTCGCGCGTCGAGGTCGGCGGTCTCGGCGCTGCGCTTGGTCGTCGGCGGCGAAATGGTGGCTGTCGTCGCCGACTGGAAGAGCGCGCGTTTGGCGGCGAGCAGCGGCGTCGTGCCACGCGGCAGGAGCAGCGCATGGCTCTTGCTCTGCGGCGTCGTGAACTGGTCCGCATGCTCGCTGTAGCTGGACGTACTTCGGCTCGTACTGCTACTGCTATTGGGATTCGTACTCGTGCTCGTTGCCAGGAGAGGACACTGGCGCGGCTCGTCGATCGTGTGCTTGCCGAGGTGCCCAGGCGGCGGGAGGCTGTAGCGCCACCACTCGTCGGCGGTGGCCTTGGGCGTCGGCGCCACGTCGGGCTCGTCGACGACGATGCGCAGCGACTTGCGGCTCTTGGACATCCGGCGGATCCTTTCTTTGTGGGGAGGTGTATTTAAGGCGAGTTCCGCACAGTAACTGCCACTCGTCGCACCGAGCCGACGCTCGACTACTCGACTCGATACAAATCTGATGCGTTCATGCTGCTAGCATTAAAGGTGCTGCGCGGGCTAGACGCGTGGCGCGGGAAGCCACTGGCGTCTCAAGGGGGTTGGCGATGGTGCACAAGGCGGCGGCGGTGGGACGACCTTTCTGCCCGCGCCGTTCCGAGACAAGATCGCGGCAAAGCAAAATCTTATCCGAGCCCCATCTTGGCCGTGCTATTGCGCGCATTCTATGCGCGCTGCGTGGAGGCTGCCAAGCTGCACAGAGAGCAGAGCGCACGTCTTGCCTTCCGTGATCTCGTCGTTGAAAGATTGTTGGCGCCAAATCAATACACACTATATTGGATCGTAAAGCACACTATATATATGTAGATTGAGGAGGTTGGAGGTAGTGTTACACCACGCAACCGTTCAGTGGTACGTATAAGAGACTGCAAAATGCCGTAAAACGGTGGATACAAGAGACACTGTAACATTGCATACGCGGTGGTATCGACTATCGCAGAGCATTGCAGGTACCGAGGACCAGCGACCGGAAGCAACCCGACGCCTGCCCCGATCGTCCTCATGTCCCGCGTGCTCGACCTGGTCAATGAAGCGCAGCTCGCGGTGGATGCGAATGAGAAGGTGACCGTGCTGCACCGGCTGAAGGAGGTCGTACTCGAGCGCAGCCCGCCACCGGGACTGCAAGAGTACGCGGCTGCGATGGACGGCCTTGCCGCCATGGCCAGCGAGCGCAATGTGAACGTCGCCAAGACCATCTGCCAGTTCATTGAAGATGCCATGGACCCAGCACGGAACGCGTCGATCAAGTCGCCGCCCGTGCTCTCCAAGACGCGCTTCACGCTCTTCCAGGCGACGGCTGCGGTCCTCACCATCAACGCCGGTCCCTCGGCCGTGCGCAAGGCGCTCAAGCTCCTCGACAAGTACGTGCCCGCGACGATCTTCTTTGTCTGGACACAGCCGCTCGACGCGCTCGACGAGTCTGTGTGGCTCCAAATGCTCGATACGATCCAGATCCTGCAACACATCATCGACCAGCTTCAAGACGCCGAGTCGATCCTGCTTGCTGCGCGCGTGCTCGAGACCGTCGCGCTCCACTTTTCGTACGCCACCGACAGCGTCCATCGCGACCCGGCGAGGTCCAACGTGCAGCCGGACGCAGTGCACCTCGCGATGATCCCGGCGTCGCACCGCTTTGTGCGCCCCGAGCCGCTCGCCGACCTCGGCCAGCACATTGTACACGCGCTCTGCAATCGCCTCTCGTCCGCGCCCCGCCACCCGATGCTTTCGTTTGGCCGGCGCGAGTTTGTGAGTTTCATCCACTCGATTAGTCTCATCGCGTGTCTGCGCACGGACTTTGCGCCGATCGTCGTACCCTGCCTCGTCAACTTCCCGTCGATCATGGACACGGTCGACGCGCGTGTCCAAGACACGCTTCTGCATGCGATCAAGGCCAACTTGATCAAGCTGCTCCGACTGCCGCTCCCAAGTGACCTCCAGGAAGACATGACAAACACGCTCATCGCGATGGACGCCTCCAAGCGGGCGCTCGAAGCCCTTAGCAAGTCCAAGGAGACGCGACGCATGTACGTGGCGGCGCCAACCGATGCGTCGCTCAAGAACCTCCGGCGCGACGACGCCAAGCGGCGCCTTCCGTTCGACGCGAGCAGCCTCAAGAGCAAGCGCGCCAAGGTCGAGGACGTCAAGCCGACGGCCATCACGGCCGAGTCGATCGTGAACCTCCCGAACGACCACGTCGTGCGCTTCGTCCTCGGCAACATGGGCAACTTGCCGGCGGTGGCGCCGCTGACCGCGTCGGGCGTCAAGCTCGAGCTACTCCACACGCCGAGCGCGCTCAAAGATCGCATCACGTCCATGTTGTCGCGGCTCGCGACGCCGTCGTCGGTGCTGGCGCTGGCCATGAACGCTAAGAAGACCGCCGCCGCGCGCCGAGACCCGCGCCTGCGGCGCGACAACGTCAAGACGGAGGCGCCGAGCCTCTTGCCGGCGTTCGACGACAACAGCCTCGAGTCGGTGACCAACATCGTGTGTGCGAACGCGCAGACGCTCGTCGAGCCCATCATTTCGGTCACGAAAGACGAGGTCACGCGCGAATACAACGCGATCCGCGTCAACATCAAGCCCGTGAGCGACGACTGGTGCCGGCAAATGGCGCATCTGAGCATCTCGCGCATGCTCGAGAACGAGTACGGCATCCTCACGAGCGGCCACGAAGGGCTGCGCGAGGCCTTGATCTGCCGCCTCGCGACCAGCCGATGGCTCTTGGAAGAGAACGCGCGCGATGCCAAGTCGATCCACAAGCTCATTGTCGACTTTGTCGGCGAGGCGCTGCACAAGCGGCACATGATCCTCGTCTCGCTCGCGTACCACGAGTACACGCGGTCGCTCTACGACAGCACGCAAAGCGTCGACCACGGCCGGTACCCGCGCTTGCTCCAGCTCGTCTGCGCGATGCTCTCGACGCGCATCGACCCAAGCGTCGCGGCCGACAAGAAGCTCTTTTATGCCATCTTGTCGCACTTTCCGGGTCTCACGAAAGATGTGCTCGCGATGCTGGCCAAGCAGCTCGGCGACGCAGCTGACAACCAGCGCCTCATCATGGGGGTCAGCGCGCTCCGCAACTACATTACGGACCGCGCGGCGGGGCAGGAAGCGTGCTTGCACATTCTTTTGCATTTTGCGA
The DNA here is from genome assembly GCF_000151545.1 of Saprolegnia parasitica CBS 223.65. Lineage (NCBI taxonomy): Eukaryota > Oomycota > Saprolegniomycetes > Saprolegniales > Saprolegniaceae > Saprolegnia > Saprolegnia parasitica. The sequence continues at coordinate 474,232 of NW_012156410.1, forward strand.
CCCACGTCGAAGAGGCGACGCGCAACCTCACGATCCGGTGTCTTGCCAACCAAATCTACCCGCTGCCCAAGATGCACGAGATCATTGAGGCACACGCAATGACGCTCATGACGTCCCTCTGCGAAGCACCCGCGGACGACGCAGCCGCGATTGAGGACGACCAAGACGAAGCCAAGATCAAGATGTTCGACGACGTAGAAGAGGCGCTCACGACCCGCGTCCCGCTTTCACCGCGCCGCAAGTACTACCTCGACCGCATCGTGCAGCCGACTGTCACGGTGGACGATACGCTTCTGGCGTTTGCCAAGGAACTGCAGAAGGAGCACGACTTCAGCGTCGCGCCCGAGAGTGAAGCCCACGTTCTCCAGCGCATGGAGCTCTTCCTTGCGCTCTGCGCCAAGAAGCCCGAGCTCTTTGCGCATTTCGTGTCGACGTATGCGCGCGCGTCCCCGCCCGTGCAACACGTGCTCGTTACGTCTGTCGATAAGCTCATCAAGCACCTCAAGCAGCGTGAAGGCGACGCGGTCGTTCTCGCCCAGCTGCAGCCGTTCCCGGCAACCGCACTCGACTTTGTGGGCCACGTGGTGCGACTGCTGGTGTCGCTCTCGCGCGACCCGTCGACGCTCGTGGAGCCACTTCTTGCGCTCTACAACGCCCATGCGACGTACCCCGACGCGGTCGGCCTCTTGATTCCGATCGTGTCGGAGATGACGACCGACGTCTTCTTGCCGCTGCTGCCGCGCTTCTTCCAGCTGCCACCCGCGCGGCTCACGGAAACCATGACCAAGCTGCTTGCGCCGATCCCGCTCAAGGTCGATCCGACGGCGCTCCTCCTCGCGCTGCACCACGTGCCCGACGAAGCCGAGCGCCAAAAGCCCGTGCTGAAGGCGATTGGCATGTGTCTCGAGCACCCTGCTGTGTTTACGCCCGACGTGTTCCAAACCGTGATTACGACGCTTGTGCAAGAGTCGCCGATTCCGAAATTCACGATGCGCACGATGATCCAAGCCGTCCAACTCTACTCCAAGCTGCGCAAGCCGATGGCGTCGAGCCTCGAAGCGCTCGTCGTCCGCGAGCTCTGGACGATGGACGAGACGCTCTGGAAGGGATTCATGAAGTGCGCTGTCGTCGTCCAGCCGCACTCGTTCCCGGTGCTGCTGCAGCTGCCTCTGGAGCAAGGCCAAAGCATCCTCGAAATGGACGAAGGCAAGGACCTCCTCGAGCCGTTCAAAGCCTTTTGCACGAAAGACGACGTGGTGCTGACCGCCGAGTGGCGGACATACTTGGGTCTCGACGACGTCACGCTCGACGACGAGGTGGTCAAGGTCGACGAAGAAGAGGCGGTCAAGGCCGAACCGCAATCCGAGAACCAAGACAACATGGTTGATGTCAAGATGGAGGACGACCAACCCGACGCTTAACACCCTAATGTGGTTTGCGTTCACTTCTCCTTGACATGCTTGTAGGGGTAGGTGTGGGATGTTCGGACGTGTTTAGTTTTTGTCCGCCCTGGAAGCGGCGGCGGCTCTCTGTTGTTTCGAGACTTCGCGCAGGTCGTGGAGGAAGTTGGTGAACTGGTTCGGCTCGGCTTTGTTGCGTGCGATCTGCGCTTGGGCGGCGGCCATGACCTTGGCGACCTCTGCCGCGTCTTTGCCTGTCGCCAGCAGTAGCTGTACGGTACAGTGATCGACGCAGTAGAGCTGCGACTTGAAGACGGGTGTGGCGCAACCGGGCACACCACACGGCGCATCTTTCGCCTTCTTCTGCTTCTCCTTCTCGGAGTTGATGACGTGTGGTTGAGACTCTTGCTGCTGCTGCCGCTTGTGCTCGGCCATGATCGCTTGGTCGCGGCGCATCGCCTCGAGACGCTGCTCTTCCGAAATGCGCTGGCGCGCGAGGGCGTCAGCGGCTGCGTCGTCGTCGGCGGCTTTCCGGAGCGCCGCGATCTTGCGCTCGAGGTCCAAGATTGGCGCGGTGGCTTCGATCGTCACGAGCGATGGCAGTGGTTCGACTTCATGCTCGACGCGCTTGCCCTTGGCGTGGTATCGCTCGAAGCAGCCCGGGTTGCCCATCCAGCGCGCGCTGCAGTACTTGTCGCCGCAGCTCATGCACTTGCGGTCCGCGGGCTTGCCGCAGTCGGCGCAGAGGTTGTCGCCGTACAGCGCGGCTTTGGCTGCTGCGAGCTGCGTCTCGAGGCACGCGCCCACATGCTTGGACGCAAGGCGGCAGACCGTGCACACGTGCTTGCTGCAGTGGCGACAGACCTCGTCCGTCGCGCGCGCAGTACAGGCGACGCAGTGCCCTGCGCCTTCATGGAGCGGCTGCACAATCGGCTCCATCGCATGGCTCGCTTTGTTGCCGCGCGCGTGCGTTCGGTCGGCACAGTCCATACAGAGCGCGTCCTGGCACACGAGACAGCGCTTGATCGCAACGCGCTCTTCGCACTCGATACAGACCAAGGCTTGGGTCGGGTACGTCTCGACGACGTGGCGGGACCGGGAGCCCTTGGCATGGACGCGGACATAGCACTTGTCGCAATAGTCTTCCTTGCAGTCGAGGCACCGATGGCTGCTGTAGCGCGTGCACTCGACGCAGCGCAGCGGCGCCGCATGCACATGGTTGAGCGGCTGGTACGTGTGCCACGACAGCGCTGGCGGGTGCCCAATGCAGAAGCACGCAAAGCAGTAGTAGACGTAGTCGCCGCTGGACGTGCAGCACACGTCGCAGACGCGGCTCGCGCGTTCGTTCTTGCACAAAGAGCAGACGACGTTGCTCTCGAACGACATCACAGCCTCCGGCGCTTGGTTGCTCGACGCGAGCCATGGCCAACTCAAAATGCGCTTCTTGGACACGCGATCCAGGACCAGCGGCCGGAATGGCAGCGCCCGGCCATACTCGTCGATGGGCGGCCGACTCAGGCGCTCCTGCGTCGGCGTGTAGACGTAAAAGCTGAGCTGACTCGCTTCGACGTAGTGCTCTTCGTACTCGGACGCTTGCTCGGCGACGAGCCAGGCTCGGGAGATGCGGGCGACCATGCAGCGGTACGCAAGCTGCAGCACAATGGCGCATCGATGGCGGTACGCGACAAGTGCTTTGTACCACCGGTGCAGTCGGAGCATGCGAAACGTACTCTGGACGAGGATCGTGGCGCGAATGTACGCCAGGCAAAACTCAAGCCCGCCAATGCGGAGGTACAAGGCCGCTTGCCCGACCGAGAGCTTGCGGGTTGCCGCAATGTTGGGCTCCCAGAGACCGCGCGTCTGGGGTAGCACCGCGACCACCTACAGACGACCGTGGAAAGAGCAACGAGACAGGAAGGCTACCGTTGCGAGCTGGGACGGCGTGAGTGGCACGGCAGTAAGGGCGAGCTTGGGGTCGTGGGCAACGCCGTGGATGCAGTGAGAGATGGCGATCGCAGAGAGGAGGCAGCGTGCGAGGTGCTTGAGTTGCATGTTGGCAGCAATCACGGCGCAGCGCTTGAGCGCACTCTGGTACAGTTTGTACAGCGAGACCTCCTTTTCCTCGGTCGTTGACTGCGGTGGCACGAGCTCGGCACTCAAGTTGTCCGTGGCTTGTTGCGGCCGGCCGCTGTAGAGGCGAATGTACATTTCGAGCTGCTTGGTCGAGACCGGCACGGGCAGCTCCCGCACGGCGCGCACGAGGCTCAGGACGCGGCCTTGCTGGCCCGTAAAGTGCGCTGCGAGCGTCGCCTGCAGCACCTTCTCGGACGTAATGCAGAGAAAGCCGTGCTTCTCCGGGATCGGTAGCATGCGAGGCGTGAGCGGGTACACTCGGAGCGACATTGGCGGCCTTGGTCGCGGCGCCGCTTTGAGCAGCACCCTGTCTTCCTTGGTCCACGCCACGTTGTACAACGATAGCAGCTTGGTGTCTGGAATTAAATAGAACGACTCGATCGAGTGCTTGGCTTTGGCAAACGACGGCGCGTACTTGGCGAGCCCGAGTCGATGCAAGTAGACGCTCAGCGACATCCCCTCGAGGTCGAAGCCAACGTGCGCGATGGTTGCGCCGGCCGCTATCGTCGCGTGGACGTGCTCGGCAAACGAAAAGCTGTAGAGCAGCTTCCGGAACGCCTTCCGTCCGAGGAACATGTGGTAGGCGGCTTGGATCGCACGCGCCGCGTACTCTTGCTCAAAGACGTACTCGGGTGCATCCCACGAGACCGCAGCAGACATTGCATTGTAGTAGTACGTCCGGCTGTTGGGCTCGTCGACCGTGTGCCATCCAAACGGCATCTCGACCTTGGTGTACGCGAGCGTCAGCGCGGTATGGCGGTCCGGCGCCAGCGCCGATCGAAGCTTGTCGTACGCGAGCAGCATGGCCACGAGCGCCGACGCGTGCTGGCTCGGCGGCCGTGCGTACGACGGCAAGAGCAACGCCGCCTTGGCCTCCCGCAGGACACTGCGGTGGTACGCCGAGGCAAACACGATGTAATGGGCCTCGGCGATGGGCGCGATGGACACGCCGCTGCTTGGCATGACCTTGCGCGTCGACCGCGATGGTGCCATCGCGGCCGTCCACTGCAGCGTGAGCGGGCTGCGTGTCGCACTTGCTTGGATGCGCAGCGTAATAGAGCGCTGTCGGTCCATCCAGTGCGGGTCCCACAGCGCGCGCTCGCGCTCTTTCTTGGCGGCGCGGAGCTGTGTGCGGAGGTAGCTCTGGCGTCGACACCGCCCGAGGAACCGCCGGCTCGCGCGCTGGAGCTTCAAGCACGCCGCGTGGTGTGCAAGGGCGTAGCTTGGCCGCTCCCAGACCATGGTGCCACTTGGCGTGTGAATGTAGTACCAGACTTGAAACTGGTCGTGCCAGTCGGCTTCGTAGCCAAACCGGAGCGTGAGACTGAGTTCGTCGAGGAGCGCGGCGTGGGCGGCGGCTGCGGATCGCTCGGCGATGACCTTTTGCATGGCGTTGACGTCGTCTTCCCAGACGCGGCGCACACTCTTGCGCACTCGGTCGGCGTCGTACGAGGCTTGGAGGTGCGTGCGCAGGTGCTCGAGTCGGCTGGCGACCTTGCCGCGTGCGCCAGAGGCGCTGGACCGCCATCGCGCTCGTATGCATCGCAAGGAGGCGCGTCATGCACTGGCGCCACACCATTGGGCGGTGGGGCAGCTTGGTCATATGCGCCGCATGCGTCGCTTGGAGCAAGGCCGCCGCAATCGGCAGTGATGACGACGCGTGGGCGTCAGCCATGTCGATGACCGAGACAGCGAGAAGCTCGGCCATGCGTTCGACCGCGAACTGCAGCACGTCGCAGCAGGCTTGCAGCCGATTGGTCTCCGCCTTGGCGATCTCGGCGTCGAGCTTGGAGTAGAGAAGGTTGGGTGTATGGAGCTTGACGTCCGAGATCGTTGCGTGCAATCCGAAAAACGTCATGAGCTGGCACGTTGTCACGGGCTTGGCGCGCAGCGACTCGACGAACGAGAGCGCGCGGTACTCGTTGTTGGGAAAGTGGTCCAAGAAGAGACGTTTGATGTGCTAGACCCACACGAATCAAACGGCGAATCCGACAAATGACGTACCTCAGGCGAGTCGATGTAGAGGCAGCTGCGCTGCACAAAGATGGCCTTGACCTCACGCTCTTCCATGCGCTTGAGCGTCTTCTTGGCGGCCTCCATCGCCTCTTTGGCCGCCATGACGCCCGGCGCCCGTCGGTCTCGTTCATATTCCAACGTGCCGAGGAGCTCGGTTGCGGCGCGTAGCTGCTGGGCCGTCGTCTCGAGTCGGTGTCGCAGCGCGCGTGGCGGGTGTTTAAAGTCACGGGCCTCGAGCGTTGCCGCTTTGTGCCGCTCCGTGGCTGACATGACGATGCCCTTTTGGTGCGCCGCCCTCGCGACCGCAGTTGTATACGGCGCGTCGAGACGGCGGAAGGTGACGCTGCGCTCGGCCAGAAGGCGGCGCTGGGCGCGCACGTCGTCAAGCCACGTGCGATACTGCAACGCAGAGAGCAGCGTTTGCCTGCATTCCTTGTCACGCACCAGCGTCGTCACCTGCGACTCGGAGAGCGCGCGCAGACTGGCAACGCTCTTGCACCTACACCCACGCGTTACATCCCCCATCGTCTCCACGAACGTCCTACCCGAGCTTGAGGAGGTCGTCGTACAAGCTCTCGAGGCCCAGTCGCCGCAGCCATCCCGGTAACCCGAGGCCCACCATCGGGTCAAACGGGTCAAAGTGCCGCAGCGACGACTCGACGGCATGCGCGACGATCGCCATGAGGTCCGTGAACGCCTTGTACGGGTTCGCCACGCGGCGTCGCTGGATCGTCAGCAAGCGCGCGGCAAATCGCTTTTGCGCGTTTTGGCGCCAAATCCGCTGGAGGCGCGTCGCCATGCGTTGGCGCAGCGCGTCCCGCGTCCAGCGGGCGACGAGGGCTTGTCGACAGAGACAGCCGCGCCAGCACCTACCCATGGTGTTCGATCGCGCGCTGCCATCCGAGCACATTACCGCTGCAGTGTCGTCGCGTGTCGCCCGCGCGTGCGCATCACCGTCTGCGTCACACGCTCGATGGCCTACGCGTCACCCGATGGAGTGGTCTCTCAGAATGCATTGTTTCGTACCTGCACCAGCACGCGCCGCATGAAGGCACTCGCAACGCGATATCGCCGGGCGCGGTGGAGCGCCGCCACCACCCGCCGCGCACGCCACCCGCGTGCAATGCGCTGAATCGCGATCGCGGCGCGCGTCTTCTGGACGAACGCCCGCGTCCACGCGCCGTGCACCAGCGCTTGTATCTTGGTGGCGGCGGCATCGCGAACCTCGCGCAGCGCTCGGGCATCCTCGCGCAGGATGCGCTGCTTGCGGGTTTGGAGGTGCCGGAGCATGCGGCCAGGCACCGCTTTGCGCCACCAGAACTGCAGCCGCGTCGCGGCGCGCACCCGCCGAGCATGGTGGACCCGGAACCACCACTTGAGGCGGCGGTGCATCACGTGCTCGGAATGCAACTGAGTGCGTGTACAGCGCGCCTGATAGCATCGAATGGCGCACTGGAGGCGAAGGGCAAGCACATGACGCCGATGCTGTATAAATGCTTTCACGTAGCGCTGGAGCGTTCGCGCGTGCTGGTGCCGCGCCAGCCGATGCAGCGTCGCCGCCTCGTTGGCCTCGTCCGCGTCCTTTTCCCGGAGACACCCGAGGAGGAAGAACGTCGTGTACTCGTTGTTGCGCCGGTACCACGCCTTTTGAATCAAGAGCGCTGCCGAGATGCGTCGCGCCAAGTACGTTCGGATGGCCCGCGCCGCACGTCGTCCGAAGAGCCCGCGGACCATGCGTTGCAGCAGGAGCGTGGCTTGCCAGCGCGCTTCGACGAACCGCCGCTCGACGAGGACGACGGTGCGGACGAATTTCCGCCCGATGCGGCCGCGCCAACTGCGCTGCACAAGGAGTGCGGCCACGCGCAGACGCAGAAAGCGGCTGCGGCAGAGGTACCGGCGGATCGCGGCTTGCATGCGCTTGATGTGACGGCGCACCTTGTGGTACGCATGCTCAGCGATGCGCTTGCGAGCCAGCGCCTGGATGCGGGTCGCTGCGCGGCGCTGCCGCTGCATGAATTTGCGAAAGCGGCGACCGCGGTACGGCGCCTGGACCGCGATGGCCGCGGCCCAGAGCTGCCGGCGCTCGAGTCGAATCCGCAGCGGAAGGCAAAACGCCAGGTGCAAGCGCGGGGGCGCGAGGTACATGTCGCGCAGAGCGCCGTTGACAGGACACGCGTCGTGGAGCTTGTAGACGCGCTGGAGAGCAAAGTACCGGCGAACGCATGGCTGGATGCGACGCGCAGCGACATCACGGGCCATATAGAGGTCGGTCCGCGTCGTTTGGACCCACTTGACGTACCCTTTGTGCAGAAAGGCCTTGACCACGAGCGCCATCGCGAGGCGCATGCGCTTGAGCGCGGCTTGGCGCACAAAGGCGCCCATGCGGTCGTGGTACCGAGAGCGCTCAACGAGGCCCTTCCACTGCACCCACGCCACACGCTGCTGGTTGACCTCAAACTCTTCGAGCCATAGCGCCATCGCATGCTGAAGGCGGTCGCGGCAGTAGCCCACGCCGCCCGGCAGCTCGAAGAGAAACTTGAGCGGCAGTTTGTTGCGCATCAAGTGGATGCGGCGGTCCATCTGCACGCGCAGCGATGCTTCTTGGTCGCGCAAGGTGTGCAGCGCGGTGCTAAAGCCGCGCATGAGCGTCGCATGCTCGGCGACTGCAAGCGCATCGACCGCGGTCGTCGACGTGGAGTCGATGGGACACGAGAGAATCGCGAGAAGGCGCTGTCGCTTGTACGCGGCGCTTGAAATGTCGAGCGACTCGTCGACTTGGTCGTTGGTCGCCTCCGTGGTGCGGACCACGAGTCGTCGCTTGGGCGCGGGGACGTAGACCAAACTCTGGAGCTCGGGGTGCTGTGCAAAGCTCGAGTCTGCATTCGCGTTGGTTCATTCGACAAAGGGAAGGGAGCGTACCGAGGATGACCGGGCGGATATCGCCCCACGGCGTCGGTCGCAGTCGACTACACACCTCGATGGATGAGACGTTGCCGTCAAGTGCCATGCTACCTCTCGGCCGACCGGCGAACGCTCTCGCGGCTAAACGGGAGACTCATTGGCATGTGGTTCGTCGCCAGCATCTCGAGCATGTGGTCGGGTGGCAGCAGGAACGGCCGGCGATCCGTCGGCAGCGAGCCTTCGTAGAGCGACGAGGGCATGATGATGTTGGGCGTCACGGCGAGCGCGGTGGTGAGCTTGGACCCCTTGACCGCGCGGCTTGGCTTGCGGAGCGTGCGGGGACGCATGCTTGGTGTCGCAGCACGCGACGACGTGGCGGCATTCGAGAGCGGACGCTGGAACGGAAAGTAGACGTGGGGCACGCCATAGCCCGCAAACCGTTGGTCGTACTCGTACACGGGGAGGTCGTCGCCGCGTGCATCGAGTCCCATGACGTCGCCTTCGTTGCCAAACAAGACAGATCTACGCTGCACTCGAGTCATAAAGTGCAGAGGGAGAGGGTATACCGCATCGGTGTGTGCCGGCTTGGCGGCTTGGACCGCGACACGACGGTGCGGGGCCGTCGAGCAGCGGCCGCCGTCGTCGTCGTTCTGCGGTCTTCTTGCTGATTCATCGAAGTCACGGGGCTGCTCGGTCGCACATCGGCTGTGATCTTGCGCTTCCGCAACTTGACGGGCGCGGTAAGCACGAGGAGCTCCGAGTGCAGCGAAACGAGGTGACCGAGCCCGGTGCTCGTCGTCGGGTACGGGGCTAAAGAGCAGCGGTAGTGCGAGGCGAGAGCGCCACGACAGTACCTTCCATGAGCATCGAGATGACGAGACAGCAGTTGACATGGATCTTGCGCGTGTCCATGGACGAGGCCTTCTTGGCATGGCGGCAGTGGTTGACGATCTGCAGGAGCGCGTCGACCAAGACGTCCGAGTCCAGCTTGAGCTGCCGCTTGAGGCTCGCGTCGCGCTCCATGAGCAGCCCCAGCGTACGCGCTGCCATGGCTAGTCCAAGGTACATGGGATGCGCTTCGGAGAACGTACAGTACCGCGGGTGAGCATCGGGTTGGCTTGGTTGCGCAGGATACCGATCGCGTCGTTGACGAACGACGGCCGGCCTTGCAAGACCGCGTCGTCGACGTCCACGCGCAGCTGCTTGGCGCAGCCCGCGATCCATGCCACGTCTTCTTCCGGCGACGGCTGCTCCCTCGGCGTCGGCCGCTTTCGCCCCGCCATCGCCAAAGATACCGTGGCCTTTCACCCAGGCTAAAAACACGCTCACTGCGGTGCCATATAGCAATCTACCAGACAAAAATGGCCAAAGCTGCACCATCTGAAGACGTACATCACTGCGCAAGATGCTTGACATAGTGTACTTTCTCTGAAGTCCATGCGAGATCGCACCGCGTCGTCGTCTATGGCCGGGTGGACCCCAAAGTTGCGTGCGCTCAGTCGCGAGACAAGTGTTTTAAACGATAAACATCAACTATGGAATCGGTACAAGTGATTAAAACGTTTTCGTTTTCGATTGACACAAGATTTGACAAAGCGAGCATGCTTGCCGAACTTGAGCAGCGCGTTCAGACGTGGAAGGTGCAGTGGGCCTCCGAGATCCTCCCAGGTCTCTGGCTCGGCAGCGGCAGCGCAGCCTCCAAGCTTGAGTCGCTGCAGCGCCAGCGCATCACCCACGTGCTCAACGTCGCGGACGACGTGCCCAACTTCCATCCCAACGCGTTCCTTTACGGCAACCTCGGCGTCACCGACTTTGGCCAGGACGTCGGCATCCGCCGTGTCTTTCCGACAGCATTCGCCTTCCTCGACGACGCTTTGGCCCACGACGACGGACGCGTCTTGGTGCACTGCGCAGCGGGTGCGAATCGGTCTGCCACCGTCGTTCTCGCCTACCTCATGCACGCCAGAGAGATGTCGCTGGCCGATGCGTGGGCCCATGTGCGCAGCCGCCGCCGAGGCATCTGTCCGCTCCGAGACAACCGCCAGGAGCTCTTGGCGTTCGAGCTGGAGCTACTAGGATGCAACTCGTTCCCGTCGCTCGACGCCTTTCTTCAAATGCGATGAATTGAGTGCTCGCTAGCTCAGAGGTGAGCCAGCGAACTTTATGTACCCCTGCGCTGGCTTTGGCGACGCGCACTTGTCGCTGCCCATCTTGGCTTCTGTCTTTGCCAGAACCCCTCTCAAAGTCGCTAGTGACGAGCTCGGGCACACCGCGAAGTATCAACTTGATACTAGATCATATGATCGTATATAAACTATCAGCTAGCAGAATAAATAGAGGCGCCATGTGGTGGCCCTCATGTCGAGAAGAGCGACGGACCCTCAAAGCTAAAGCCGTGGAAGCGGTCACATGCGTGGTGGGACGCTTGGTTGTCGTCGTCTTCGTGCTCCCACGGGTCCACGATCGCGCTCGTATACTCGTTTTCAAAGTTGCGCGCATCGTCAATGCACGAAGGGTCTTCGCACGGGTCCAGCGGCGCCGTGAGCTCGCCATAGCTGAGTGCGACCCAGTCGATCGTCGCAAAGAACGGGTGGCTCTTGATGTCGAGCGCGCCGTGGCCGGATCCGAGGCGCTGGCTCGGGTCGGCCACGAGAAGGTTCCGGATGAGGTGGCGCGCCGACGGCGACACGTACGCAGGGAACGCAAGCGGGGCGGCGCGGATCGACGGCAGCTGCTCGAACGTTGGCGGCTCGTCCGTGTACCACGGCGGGAGACCCGTGAGCATCTCGTAGAGGACGATGCCGAGAGCGAACCAGTCGACGGCCGTGCCGTACCCGTTGCGGTTGTTGCCTTCGTAGACCTCGGGCGCGAGGTACTCGAAGCTGCCGCACATGGTCTTGGTGCCCCGCGTCGCCTCGAGGATGCCAAACTTGGCCAGGCCAAAGTCCACGAGCTTGACGTGGCCGTCCGCGCTGAGCAAGAGGTTCTCGGGCTTGAGGTCGCGGTACGCAATGCCGTGGCGGTGGAGATGCTCGAGCGCCAAGACGATCTCGGCGGCGTAAAACATGGCGATCGGCTGGACGAATCGGACAAACGCTTGGATCTGCGTCGCGAGCTCGCCACCGGGGCAGTACTCCATGACGAGGAAGAGACTGGATTGCGACTGGAATGCATAGTGCAGATGCACGAGGCCCCTGTGCGCGGTGCCGCCAAGCACATCCCGCTCGGACCAGATCTGGTCCGCGCTCACACCGGCTTTCGACACGATCTTCATTGCATAGAGGCTGCCCGTCGCCTTCTTGCGCACGAGGAGGACCTTGCCCATGGAGCCGGCGCCAATGAGCTTGATGGTTTCAAAGTCGTGGACGCCCACGTCGTTGCTGCCATGCACGCACGACGACGCCGTCGACGTACTCGAGAGCGTGCTCGGCGACCGCGGCGCGTGGCGGACCATGTGCACCACGTCGTCTTCGCTCTCAAGCGCGACCTTCTCGACGACCCGGCGCTTGGTGCCATCGCTCGTGAAGACGCTCTGCAGCTCCATGACATGCCTCCGCCGACCCGGCGACGAGGCGGTCGTGCCCATGGTTGCCGGCAATGAATTGCAGAATGATCGCAATTGGTCACGAGACAACCACGAGGGTTTTGATTGGCCCGCGGGCCCCGGACCGAAAAACACGCCGGGCGACATCCGGATAAACAAGCAATGCCGGCATTGGATTGGCTACAATGCGGTGTGACAACGCGCGTGTCGTGGGTTGTCGGGATGTACGGCCAATGTACGGCCAATGTACGAAACGCGGGCGGTGGAAGATCCAACGACAACCAGCGAGTCGACTTCTTGGAACGCTTGGAAGATGGCGCAGACCATCTGGGGCGTTCTGTGCGAGGTCGACACGGATTTGTCTGCGTTGTCTCTGACGACGCTACGGAGGAATTCAGTCTTTTCCATCGCCGGTTGTGCGATGTACGAGGAGTACAGTGTAGTAGCCGTGGAAGCGATAGGACACACATCCACAACGGGGATATCTTCCCTGGCATCCACAGTACTCGCTCCAAGGTTGCCGACCTAGCATTCTCAAGAAGATGCGTCTCCTTGAAAGGTTGCTTCCGAAATCATTGAGCGCAGCATCGGCCGAGTGTTGGCAGAGCTGTTGGCGGAGCTGCGAAAATCCCTCGACGGTTGAAATTGCTCGCGATCGTCACGATTCAGTGCGTTGCGGCTCGTGCTGGAAGCTGCTGCTGATGCACTGGAGCTTACAACGATGCTTCGCACGTCTTTACTATAGCACGGGTACCATTGGCCCTTGACAATGAACACACAGAGCACCGAGTGCATCCAGGAGTGCATCATTCCTTCCGTGTCTGCCATTAACGAGGTCCTTCCACGGATTGTTCCACGACGCTTCGAGCCTTCTTCCAAGCCGCACCAGTATCATAACCGGGAAGGCAGCACTAACCGGTAACAAGGTTTTCAAGAAGCGTTGCCGATTGAGCCGGCTAGGTAGCTTTGCCGGTTGGGTTGGAACTAGCCACGGTCCGGCTCGAACCGTGGAGCCGACGGCTCAATCGGTTTTGCTCCGGTTCAGGCTCTATTTTCTACGCCGAAGCCAAACCGGACCGAGCCGGACCATGGAGAGTCCAACTTTAAACTTCCATGGATTGAAAATGAGAAAAGCCACCTTAACTGGACAGGACAAGGACATCATGATTTGTAGCTTCTGCAGTCGAGAGTATCAGGAAAAGAGGGACCTCCCTTGGTACAGTAGCGGCCCTCGACCTGCGAGTCGGGCGCGCATCCAATACTACACGTACCCGGTATGCGATGCGCACGGACATTTGTTGAGGCGAACTCAAGGGCAGCGGTGGTCAATTGCGGAGGTCGTGCGTCGCGTCCCGTTACCGATGCCAGCGCTCTGTCGGAGCAAACCCATTTCAACGAGGCAGCGCTGCCAAGAGATGCTGCGATGGGTGTCCTTCAAGACGGCCTTTCTGGTTCTTGGCGCGTGCTATCCACATTGCGCTAAAGACCGTATGATTGTATATGGTCCACATCTCCATATTCTATTCGATGTCTATATAATCTATCCACTAATTCTTATCTATGGATCTATGTATCACTCAGAACGTGGGACGTATCCATATATCACTTTGACGTGGACAAAGCGGCGGTTCCCACCCGCGAAGAGCCACTTCAACTTCCCACGTCCACTTTGCACAGACAGGGTGTGTCTGAGCCCAAACCCGCGTCCCACGCGTGCTTGGGTACCAGGATCGACGTCATTGCACAACTCGCACGACGATGTTCAAGTCGCTCTTCGCCTTTGCGACGCTAGCGCTCATTGCCAGCATCGCCAACATCTCGTTCACGCCCGTTGGCGTCAGCGCCGGCTCCTACGGCCACCGTCGCGGCGTCAACCTCGGCGGCTGGCTCGTCCTCGAGCGCTGGATCACGCCCGACTCGCCGATTTACACCGAGTCGGGTCTCACCGGCGACGTCGTCGAGAATGGCCAGTACCAGATCATGAAGGCGCTCGGCCACGCCCGCGGCGACCCGCTCATGGAGCGCCACTGGGCCACCTTCTACACGGAAGCCGATTTTCGCGACATCAAGGCCGCCGGCCTCGACATGGTGCGCATCCCGGTCGGGTACTGGCTCTTGAATGACGCGCCGGCGACCAAGGCTCGGCGCTCGGCGAATGGCACCACGACCGACGACGCGTCCGTGCTCGCGCCGGGCTCGCTCGCGTTTCTGGACAAGGCGTTCCGCTGGGCGCGCAAGTACCAGCTCAAGGTCCTCGTCGGTGTCCACGCTGCGATGGGGTCTCAGAACGGCGAGCAGCACAGCGCGGCGTCGAGTATCCGCAAGATCCAGTGGTTCGACAAGGCCGGCAACATTGACAACACGCTCGACCTCGTCGAGTTCCTCGTGGACCGGTACCAGTACCACGCGGCGTTCCTCGGTATCGGGCTTCTCAACGAGCCGCAGCACGGCAACGACCCGACCAAGTTTGCGCAGCTCAAGCAGTACTACAAGGACGCACACCGCATCATCCGCCGCGAGCTCGGCTCGGACTGCATCATTACGTTCTCGACCGCGTTCAACGAGAAGCCCGAGTTTGACGCCGAGTGGCGCGTCTTCCTCAAGCACGACCCGAACGTGTGGGCCGAGGTGCACAAGTACTACATCTGGGGCTTTGAGGGCCAGAATTTCGACCAGATCAAGGCGTACGTCAAGGGCCACGAGGCGCAGTGGATCAAGGAGTGGACTGGCGCGCCGCTCTTCTTTGGCGAGTGGTCGATCGCCAACCACGAAGACACGTTTGTGCTCAGTGACGCGCAAAAGACGCAGTACGCCAACCTCGTCACCCAGGTCTTCAAGCCTGCGCACTGGACGTACTGGACGTGGAAGTTCTGGGCCGACCCCAACGCGTACGTCGCGTGGAACATGAAGACGCTCTTCCAGCGCAAGATCATGACCACCACCATGCTCGGCAACTAGTCTACCATGGCAGTTGTAATGTCTCGTTGATGCATTATTCGAGTTCTTGTCGTTGATGGTACTATGGACTCTGCGACGACGTGGTGGAGAGAGGAATCATGGAAAAGAACTACCGGTACATTCGACAAAGAGACAAAAATGTAAAGTTGAAGGCCACGATTAAATAAAGCACATGGACGTGTCAAGGTCCATGACGTCGTCGCCAAGCTGGCAGGCATGAACCACCTCTTGCAAGCGACTACTGACTTTGACCTGCTTCATCTGAGACGTCTCGAGCTCCGCCTCAAGCTGCGCGTTCTTGGCCTGAAGCTGCGCGTCTTTGGCCTCGACCCGCGCGTACTTGGCCTGAAGCTGCGCGTACTTGGCCTCGAGCTGCGCATTCTTCATTTGGACCTTTTCGAGCGCCTGTTTGAGTTGCCGGTTCTCGTTTTCGGCGGTGTTTGCATAGTCAAGCGCGTCGCGAACCAAAGTCTTCGCGTCGACGAGTTTGTTGTAGCGCGCAATCAACGTCTCAGAGGAGATCGCTATGAGGTAGGACATGTTAGACGAAACCTCCACGGCAATTGATTTGTACGTGCCAATACGAAATGGGTCGTCATCAGTCCCTTGGCCATACACATTTTCGTCCAGTGTCGCAGAATCGTGCCCGGACAGGAAGCCCATCGTGGGCGGACCATCCTCGAGGTCGGACTCTGAGGATACGTATCGCTCTTCCAAACACCAGTCGAGCTCTTCCTCGTCCTCGATATGGTGCAGAATATCCTTCTTCACTTGCTGCACAGCGTATCGAACTTGCCCCGCAGTGAGGTAGGGCATGTCTTGAAATTTGCCATTGGCTGTCTGGTCGTGGAGTTCCACGAG
This sequence comes from Saprolegnia parasitica CBS 223.65, assembly GCF_000151545.1. Taxonomy (NCBI): domain Eukaryota; phylum Oomycota; class Saprolegniomycetes; order Saprolegniales; family Saprolegniaceae; genus Saprolegnia; species Saprolegnia parasitica. The sequence goes on from NW_012156410.1 coordinate 490,045, forward strand.
CACGGCCCCTGGTTTGGCCGAGTGGTTGTGGTTGAGCATCTCACGAATGGCCTCTTTGTGGGCCTTGTACACCTAGGAAGAGCATTACCGCGCAACACACCCACAAGCAATTCCTACCTTTGCCTTTGGCGGCGACCGCGGGACAGAGTCGTCGGTCGGGTCGTGCTTGTGCTGGAATTGTGCGTATATCGCCGACTCCGATGTCCGCTGACATGTGTCGATACGGTACCGACCCTCGCAGCCGTTCCCGTTGCGCTTTTTCACGACGGGGATTCCTCGACGAATCTCCTCATCGACCGCCGCCTCGCACCGCTCGGATTGGCACCGGGTGTATCGACGAGTCATGCAGTGGGGTGGCATGGCAGGCGTACCGGCGCCGTGGACACCATTGCACCTGAGCCCACCCCCGTGTGTTGTGGTGTTGGTGCGGTCGAACGCAAACTTGGGGAGGGCGTGCAGACGACTCCAGGTTGTATGCTCGTCCGCGCAGCGATGAAGCAGTTTGCTTGGTTCACGCGGAACGCGAGCCGACTTCGTCACCTTGTTGCTATCCCCGGAGGCTCTTGGCACCTTCTTAGGTGCACTCGATCCCTTGGATGTCTTGGGCTTAGGCGAGCTCGACGACCGCGGCTGCATCGGCTTCACCGGGGCCATTGGGACCAAGCCGTTCTGAAACTTATTTCCCAGCTCCGCGCTATTCTTCCATAAATGCTGTGGTTAACCTTTCTAACTGTAAACACACGACCTTTAGCGTTGTTTTGTGTGTTTCGCGCCACGTTTAAACTGCCTCGCCGAACTATTCTTCTTCTATTTTTGTTTGTGTGTTCTCCATTGCTTTTGTGCGTTTGACCCTTTTATTTGTGTGTTTTATTCAGGCTATCTCGACAAAGAGACAAAGAACGTACAGTTAAAGTCTTCTTAGACACGATTAAATAAAGCACATGGACATATCAAGGTCCATGACGTCGTCGCCAAGCTGGCAGGCATAAACGACCTCTTGCAAGCGACTACTGACTTTGACCTGCTTCATCTGGGACGTCTCGAGCTCCGCCTCGAGCTGCGCGTTCTTGGCCTGAAGCTGCGCATTCTTCATTTGGACCTTCTCAAGTGCCTGTTTGAGTTGCCGGTTCTCGTTTTCGGCGGTGTTTGCATAGTCAAGCGCGTCGCGAACCAAAGTCTTCGCTTCGACGACCAACGCTCTGGTTAACGACGCTTCACGAACAGCGGCCTCGTCCACGAGGCTCTGGTTTGTCGTCGTCGGTGGGCCCGTCGGTGCGTCGTCCCTAAATCGCATGAGTGCTCATTTAACGCGAGGAGCATGTACGAACGTTTGGTTTGTCGCGGGTGCACTCCGCTTCTGCACCTCTTGCGTGTTGCATTGCTGCGGCTCGTAGTGCGCCGCATACTCCTTGATGCGTCTGCGGATGGCAATGAGCCTACGCGAGCATGAGCCTCTGTTTTGGCCTAGCGGTGCCGGACTTGTTGTGAAAGGCTGCAAACACAGCGTTTTCGTTGCTGGAGCCGGCGGCCTTCGCTTTGCACGCCTCGACGAGTTCGACGAGAATGGCCCACTGGTGCTGCGTGCACTGCTTTTCCAGAACGTGTCGCACGACTAGAAGGTCCTTGGTCGAGATGTTGGCCGGCCGGGGGTTGCCGGGTCGAATGATCTGCTCCCGTCCTGTCCGACGCGCATGCTGTTGACGGTCGTCACGACTAGGGGCAGGATGAGATGGTGCATAGAAGGATGCGTGGCTCACTTCTCTGCACCGGGAAGACCTTGATGAGCACGTTGTCGAACGCCACATGCAGCTGAGCGATCAGAGCGTTCGTGTCCGACAGGCGAGGTCCGTTGCCTTTGGCCGTATGCGTAGTAGCCAGGACCGCAAGCGCGTAGTACTTGAGCTCCTTGCCCAGATGTACGAGGTATGCGGCGTGCTGCAGCATCGCGTTGTGCGCGGTGGCGGTGGCCTCCTGATGCTGGATCGGCGGCAGGCCGGCGGATCGCTGCATTGGAGCGGCTTGGCGTCCGGCGGCAAACTCTGGAATGACCAGCTGCCACGACGTACATACAAATTTCAAGATTATCACAAAGATCCATTGGCATCTAAAAATAGAACGCTCGAGCATCGCAACGACCATCGATAGTCGCAGGGTCGAGCAGCAACTACAGCGGAAGGGTCTCGATATGCATAGCTACAGTAGAGGAGGTCGTACTGTGGCTGCAGACGCGGAGGTCGTCAAAGGCGCACGTGACAAGCCGACGCCTTCCTCGGCTTAGCTCATAGATGGCAAACTTGGAAATGAACTTGGAAATGAACGCCAACAGCCGATGAGTATCCATTCTCTGGGCCACCAGGATTCGTTCTTACAGGTTTGCTGTTCCCTTGTCGGAGGGAACCCTCTTGGGACGTCTTGGGTCTTGGAATGTGAACGAGTTTCCGAACGGCAAGCATTGATTGGTTGAATGAATCTAATTGAACAAATCACAGCACGCCGAGGATACTTATCAAGCCAATGGCATCGCTCAAGCAAATCATAATTCGTAATTCGGGCATTGTACAGCGTTGGTCGTCGAAGCGAAGACTGTGGTTCGCGACACACAGGCCAAAGTCAGTAGTCGCTTGCAAGAGGTGGTTCATGCCTGCCAGCTTGGCGACGACGTCATGGACCTTGACACGTCCATGTGCTTTATTTAATCGTGGCCTTCAACTTTACATTTTTGTCTCTTTGTCGAATGTACCGGTAGTTCTTTTCTATGGTCCCTCTCTCTCCAACGCCATTGCAGTGTCCATAGAACCATCAAGTACAAGAACGAGAATGCATCAACGAGACATTACAACTGCCCTGGTAGTTTAGTTGCCGAGCATGGTGGCGGTCATGATCTTGCGCTGGAAGAGCGTCTTCATGTTCCACGCGACGTACGCGTTGGGGTCGGCCCAGAACTTCCACGTCCAGTACGTCCAGTGCGCGGGCTTGAAGACCTGGGTGACGAGGTTGGCGTACTGCGTCTTTTGCGCGTCATTGAGCACAAACGTGTCTTCGTGGTTGGCGATCGACCACTCGCCAAAGAAGAGCGGCGCGCCAGTCCACTCCTTGATCCACTTGGCTTCGTGGCCCTTGACGTACGCCTTGATCTGGTCGAAATTCTGGCCCTCGTAGCCCCAGATGTAGTACTTGTGCACCTCGGCCCACACGTTCGGGTCGTGCTTGAGGAAGACGCGCCACTCGGCGTCAAACTCGGGCTTCTCGTTGAACGCGGTCGAGAACGTAATGATGCAGTCCGAGCCGAGCTCGCGGCGGATGATGCGGTGTGCGTCCTTGTAGTACTGCTTGAGCTGCGCAAACTTGGTCGGGTCGTTGCCGTGCTGCGGCTCGTTGAGAAGACCGATGCCGAGGAACGCCGCGTGGTACTGGTACCGGTCCACGAGGAACTCGACGAGGTCGAGCGTGTTGTCAATGTTGCCGGCCTTGTCGAACCACTGGATCTTGCGGATACTTGACGCCGCGCTGTGCTGCTCGCCGTTCTGAGACCCCATCGCAGCGTGGACTCCGACGAGGACCTTGAGCTGGTGCTTGCGCGCCCAGCGGAACGCCTTGTCCAGATACGCGAGCGAGCCCGGCGCGAGCACGGACGCGTCGTCGGTCGTGGTGCCATTCGCCGAGCGCCGAGCCTTGGTCGCCGGCGCGTCATTCAAGAGCCAGTACCCGACCGGGATGCGCACCATGTCGAGGCCGGCGGCCTTGATGTCGCGAAAGTCGGCTTCCGTGTAGAAGGTGGCCCAGTGGCGCTCCATGAGCGGGTCGCCGCGGGCGTGGCCGAGCGCCTTCATGATCTGGTACTGGCCGTGCTCGACGACGTCGCCGGTGAGACCCGACTCGGTGTAAATCGGCGAGTCGGGCGTGATCCAGCGCTCGAGGACGAGCCAGCCGCCGAGGTTGACGCCGCGACGTGCCATGAGTAAAATGACAGCTTGCCACGCCATTCCGGATAGGATCCGGATGCGACTTGGACCTTGGCGTTTGGTTGTGAAATAGTGTTACCTAGGCTCTAGCTGGTAGCTGCGGTTGCTGCTTTTGTGTATGGCAGGATCGAGCGAGGACAGGACAGTGTCGTACGTTGGACATTTGATAGACGTCTCGTATCGTTGTCGCGTTGTCTGTAGTTTCGGTGCCTTACATAGTCGTCGGGCGGACCAGAGATACCGTGTGCAATCGGAATAGGTACACTATTTTCCGTACGACGTTACTATTTGCACCCGACAGTTGAAGGCGGCGATGGCCGACGCAGGTGGGCCGTGGCGGCTCATGTCGTCGCTGCGGAAGCGCAAGTTCTTTGAAGAAGCTAACAAGTTGTACCCGCTGCGTCCACCGAACGGCCAGCCCAAGACGGACCTTTTTGACTTTCTGTTGGCCACCTTGGGGCGGCCCCACAACGACACGAGCTTCGGCTGCATGCTCGACCCACCCGACGACTTTGTCGCCGAGACACGCCCCGAGACAGAAGCCACGCCACGGCCAGTGGTACTGCACAACTCGGACATGGTGCCAGAGACGCGCTGCTCCGACGAGCCGGCGGCGGTCGTCGCCGACGATAGCATCGTGCCCGAGACCCGCTTTTCCGATGACGGCGGACGAAACCACGACAACGAGATTGTGCCCGAGACGGTCGACGTCGCGCCGACCATACGCGAGAGCATCGGTGGCGCTGATGCGCTGCACGAGTCGATCTCGTCGTCGTCGTCGTACGCCGCGTCCGTGACCTTTGGCGGTCCCAACGACATGAGCTTGAACTCGAGCTCGCATAGCTGCGCGACGCTCGACGACAGCTTTGCGGCGTTTCCATCCGCGCACCTGCCGCCGCCGACGCCGCCGACCGAGACGCTGCGATCCCCGACACCGCTCACGCAAGCCGTCGCGACGTTGCCGCTGGTCGACTACTTTGACACGGACCACTACACGGAGCTCGTGCCGTGCTACGTGCTCTACGCGGTGCACTGCAACCTTCACGACGCACATTTGTCGCACCCGCATTTGCTCTTCTGCGTCCAAGCACGTCCGCCTTGATATCGATATGGCCTTTCAATTGCTCATCGCGATTCTGTCGTAGGCGCTGGACCAGTTTCTCGCCTCGCAAGAGCTTATGCACGGCTACATTAGGCGGGCCAGCGAGATTGCGCGCGTTGTCTTTGCATCCCGCTGGGCGAGGCGACTCGATGCGTTCACCAAGGACATTGACATCCGCGACTACACGGAGCGCGGGCGGTCCTTGCCGGGTGTGTGTGCCCCGGTGTGGCACATCATTGCCGCGCATTGGCGCCATTACAAGGCCCACGTGCTCCACTCGGACGAGTTTTACCTCGGCGACACCACCACAATGCGGGCGGACCCCGGGGCCCACTGCCGGCACGTCACATCCGGATACTTTGCCGTCGACGGCCATCTCCGCGACGAGGCCACACGGCGCAGTGTCTATGGCGGCAGCGACGTCGGCGCGTACTACATGACGCTAATGCCCCGGGATGCCAGCAACCGGCGGCGCGACACGGACGACCTGCCGCAGCGCATGTACCTGCCGCAAGAGAGCTTGAGCTTTGCGTTCAAGCAGCTCGAAGCCAACTTGCGCGTGACCGACCCGCACGTGGCCATGTACCCCATGGGCACGTTTGCCCGCGGTGGGCTCTACGGCTCGGTCCTCGACGTCTTGGTGCTGCCGACGCCGGCGCGCCCGAGCATCCACGACGTCGTCGCAGCGCTCGAGGCGGCTCACGTCGTCGAGCCCGGCGCCGTTCGGTCGGTATCGGCGCACCGTCTCATTGCGCCGATTCGGTTCAAGCACATTCGACTGCTCCTCGACTTGAAGATGTACCCGCCGCCGATGGCGTACGCTGCGATGATCTACTTTACGGGCCCGCAAGCGTTCGCTCAGCACGCGTTCTGCTCCGTCTTGGCAGCGTGCGGCGACGACACGCGCTTCGAGACTGTCTACGAGACGCTGCAGACGATGCACGGGCCCGCGCGCCTCGCCCAAGTCCTCGACGAGCAAGACATGATGGTGCTTCTCGGCCACGCCGTGTACCAGCCGCCATTGCATCGCTTTTAGCCTCCTCGTATCAATGTAGTCTACCTCCTCCTCCTTGCGCCATGTGCCGAGAGACCATACGTGTGGACACGACACTGTATTGCAACAAGTCTACTTGGGGGGCATGCGGAGGGCGCCGTCGATGCGAATGACTTCGCCGTTGATCATCTTGTTCTCGACGATGCTCTGGACGAGCTGGGCATAGTCCTCCGGGTGGCCGAGGCGGCTCGGGAACGGCACCGTCTTACCCAACTGCTCCTGGACAGCGTCCGGAAGACCCGCGAGAAGCGGTGTACGGAACAAGCCTACGAGAAGAGTCATGAGAGGTGCGAACCAAGCGAGTTGAAGTGGCGTACCAGGCGCGATCGTGTTGCAGCGAATGCCGTAGGGCGCGAGCTCGCGCGCCACGGGCAGCGTCATGCCGACAATGGCACCCTTGGACGCAGCGTACGCGACCTGGCCGACCTGGCCTTCGTACGCGGCGATACTGGCCGTGTTGATGATAACACCGCGCTCGCCATCCGCACCCGGCGTCGTCTTGGACATGCTACGCATACCATATGATGACGCTGCATCCAACGCCGGCAAGGAAGGTATTAATACCGTTCGGCCGCAAGGCGAATCACGTTGAACGTGCCCGACGTGTTGATGTTGAGCACCTGCTGGAACTGGTACAGCGGGTGCGGGCCCTTCTTGGAAAGCGTCTTGGCCGCGACGGCAATACCGGCGCAGTTGACAGCAATGTCAATGGGCTTGCCAAACGCGGATTCGGCCAAGTCCAAGGCCGCCGAGACCTGCTCTTCGTCCGTCACCTAAGGTAGACAGCGCGTGAGGGACGCGCCGCCACGTCACACGCTACGTACATCCGTCGGGCTAAAGTGGCAGTTGGGGCCGAGCTGGCGCGCGAGCTCCTGGCCGTCGCTCGTGGGCAGGTCGCAGATGACGACCTGGGCGCCCTGCTTGAGGAGGCGCTCGGCGGTCGCGCGGCCAAGGCCGGACGCGGCGCCCGTGACAAGTGCGACGCGGCGAGCAAGGGCCATGGCGAACTTCGACGAAGATATCGGAATGAGACTTGCACTTGAACTAACGTGCGGTTTGGGGTCGCGCGGAATACAATTCGGATGCGGCATATTTTAAAAGCCCTTTTCGTAGTCTTTGCGGAAGGTTTCCATGTAATTTAATACATTTTGCCGCGGCTTTTTTTACAAATTGAAGTCATTATCTATGGACCAATCTTGCGCCCGATAGGCAATCCAATAAAAAGATTGTATTTTTATTCACACCATTGCGATCATCGTTATACTATTATTCTGCAGCCCCGAATAAGACCTTGATTATTGTATGCAATGGCGATCGATGGCATAAAACCCAATAGCATTCAATACATGGATGGAATAAAAAAGCGACCAATTCAATGGCCGCCAATACTGCGGTTGATAATTGGCCGAAGTTTGGAGGAGGAGTTGTGAGGATGGAGCACGAAGCGAGTCCCGCGACGTCCGGCCACGGCAGCGCCCATCCCGCCTCGAACTCGTACTCGTCCGCGCCCCACCGGCGCTACCATGGCGGCCATGACGATGGCCACACCAAGTACACGTCGCCCCGTCATAGCAATGGCCACTACGCCAAGGCCAAGGGCACGGGGTACTATGGCAGCAACAACAACGTGAACCACCACCACCAAGCGCAATACCACGCGCCCATGAACATGAACGGTGGGCGGTACTATAACGCGCATGTCCAGCCGCCGCTTCCGCCATTGCCGCCGGGCGCGTCGATGCCACCGCCATCGCCGTCGCCGTCGAGCGCCTCGACCGATACGACCGCCGCGTCACCGTCACATGTAGACGCCATCAAGTGCAATCGATGCGGCGAGAGAGGGCACGTGGCGGCGGCATGCCCGCTCAAGCCGCGCCACAGCTACAACAAGGGGCCTCGCGTGTGCAAGTTTTGGGCGAATGGCCACTGCCAGCGCGGCAACGACTGCTCGTCTTCCACGGCAACCCGGACCAAGCGATGATGTACGGCGCGCCGACCGGCATGATGATGCAGATGCCGCCGCCCCAGTACATGATGGACCCGGCCGCTGCCGGCTACTACTACCCCCCTGTGCCCATCATGCCCGCGGGCTACCCGCCAGCTGCAGCACCGTACGAACCGCCGCCGACGTCCGAGACGCCGCCGCCCGAAGGCGAGATGTACGACCCGGCTGGCTACCCCAACGACGCGTACGTTGAGCCGCCATATGGCGCGCCGCCGGTGTACCACAACCCGTACGCACCGCCCCCGTACGCTCCGTACGGCCCGCCGCAAGGTGGCTACCCAGGTACGACCCACTCCACAGCAGAGAGAAGTTAACCTTTCACCAAGACCAACGCGCGTACTACCCGCCGCCACCGCACAAGATGTACCCGCCGCAACAACACGGCAACTTTTACAACCCGTACTACCCTCGCATTAACGTCGCGCCGCCGGCAGCCTACCCGACCGCTGATCCCGTCGACGCTCCGGTTGTCGACACGCACGACGAGGCGCCATTGTATGACGCGCCGCCGACCGCAGCACCCGAAGAGAGCCCTGCCCAAGTGATCGATCCAGTGTACGTGGCGTCGGCCCTATCGCGTCGCATCTGACACATGGCGATAGACCGACGTCGGTGGCGCCCGAGATGGTGCCGGAAGATGAGCCGCTTGTCGAGGCGGTGGAGCATCTCAAGCTCGAGACCACGCCCAAGCCAAAGAAGAAGAAGAAATCCAAGGCGCGTGCCGAGACCGCGCCATTGGAGGCATTGCCGGCCGTGCAACCGCCGCTCTTAGAGAAGGGTCTTCGCAACGAGACGGGCGAGAACAACTGCTTTCTGAACGTCGTCGTGCAGTCGCTCTTCCATCTGCAGGTAGGCGGCGACGCGTCTAAGTCTCTATTCGTTGACTTATACGTCTAGACGTTTCGCGATGCGTTCGGCGCGATCACGCGCCACGCCTGCCCTGGCGACGGTCGCTGTGTCTTTTGTGCGCTCGCGACGGTCTTTGAGATGCTGACGCCAGGCGACAAGATAGCGACGACGACCTGCCACTCGGACGCACTGCGCGCTGTGCTGAGCACGCTCTCCGCGTCGTCGGCTGCTAACGTGTCGCTGCCGCCGCCGGGCGAAGGGCCCAACCGGTTCTCGCTTGGCTCGATGGACGACGCGGCCGAGGCCCATGACGCCGTTCTCTGGCAGCTCCACGAAGCGCTCAAGACATCGACCAAGACGCAAGATTGCACGTGCGTGATCCACCGCGTGTTTGGCTTGCTCGTCGGCGAAGAGGCGCACTGCCCCAAGTGCCACACCAAGATGACGGCGGCCACATACGACACGATGGTCATGGCGGCGTCGACCGCCCAGTTGCACGACCACATTGTGTCGGTTCCACTATCGCATGTGGCCGATCTCATACCGTGTCGCGTAGGCGCAAGAAGGCGCGGACCTTTGACAAGCTCTTGGCGCACGTCGTGGCGATCGGCGGCGGCACGCGCAAGTGCGCGAACTCGAGGTGCCGCAACACGGATCTGCTGCCGTCGAGTCTCAAGCTCAAGGCCGTGCCGCAGGTGTTTACGGTCGGCCTCTCGTGGCCCAACGCGCAGCCGAGCTCGGGCTACTTGGGACACATTGTCTCTAGCATTGCGCCGACGATCGACCTGACGCGGTACCGTTCTGGAACGATCGCGTAGGGTATCTCACACACGTATTTCTAGCGTGTTTCCCAACCTGATTGCCGACGGTCTGGCGCTGCCCCACGGCGGCGGCAACGACGCGCACCTCATGGGCGTCTTCTGCTACTTTGGGCACCACTACCTCACGTTCCTCTTCAAGCCGTCGACGCACGAGTGGCTCTCGTTTGACGACACGGTCGTCAAGCGCGTCGGGTCGTCGTGGAGCGATGTGCAGAAAGTGTGCTTGGAGGTACGACGACGGCGACTCTCGGTGGGTGCAATGAACTCGTCTCTAGAACCATTTGCAGCCCATGGTCCTCTTCTACGACGTGGCCAAGAAGCCGTTGGTGGCGGACAAGGTGCTGCAGTTTACGATCGGCGACTTTGTCCTCTCGGTCGCGTCCGAAGTCGACCAAGAGAATTGGCGCGCGACGGACGGCAGCCCGCCAACGGACAACGACTCGCCTCTGTACACGTAGAAGACGCCCCTAGACACACGCCTGCCGGCACCGAGATTATATTTATATCACACCACATTTAGTCTAGGTACCCGCATGGTAATCGCCGTACAATGCATGCTCATCGCCCACGACCTCTCTCTCTATTTGCGCATGCGTGGTCGGTGCATCGCGTGGCAGCCCCGATGTTGTTGGCGCATGCAGCATGGCCGACGACGCTTCTTCTTGCTGATCGTCTACAATGTACCTCGGATTTGTCGTCGACGTGAGAGCGTGCTAAGCTGTGCACCACAAACGGTCCGTGGCGGGCCACCGTGCAACGCGTGGCCGGGCGTGGCGGTCGTGCACAGCACTGAGACGAGCGGTTGCGCGGTGGCCGAGGCAGGGCTTTGGCAACCCCGGACGCATGGCGATAGCCCATCGCGATCGCTGCGCGCATGCGCTTGGCCTACGCCACCACGCTGTAGCGATCCGTAGCATGCATGGTCGATGGCCTTCCGGCTGGCTGTCGAGGCGCGCCGCCCCGTCGCTCGGCTCGCATGAACGTCATTCACGAGCGTCAGCAGCTGGTCCTAATTCGGGCCAGGTGGCCTTCGATAAGGGCGATCTAGAAACGTCGGCCTTCTTCCGCCGGAAAAAGAACAAGCTTTGGCGGCATGGCCAATCAAAGGCGAGTTGTGCTATAATTTCAGCCAATCGGAAGCGAGTCGCTTTCGACCTTGCAGTGAAACGACCCAGAGCCATTGTGAGATCAGGACGAAGCTCAATGGCCCGCCGACTTGCGAAGGTCCGTGGACGCCGAGAGACCGATGGCTCATGCGCCCGCGTCGTGTAGGAGCTTGCCGAGTTCAACAAGAACTCGCCCGACTGGTGCACCGTGGGCACGGTCGACGACGACCTCTTGCACTGGAACGCTATGGTCGTCGGCCCCGTACGTGCCATCGCCGGCGGCGCCGCATAGCCTCATGCAGCCGCCGATGTAGGACAACTCGCCGTATGCGGGCGGCGTCTTCAGCATCGACCTGCTCTTTCCCGCCGAGTACCCGTTCAAGGCGCCCAAGGTACGCTGCCCTTGAACACACGGACGCAAATCATCGAACTCGTCTGCAGGTCAAGTTCCTCACGCGCGTGTACCACCCCAACGTCAAGTCGCAGAGCGGCGAAATTTGCGCGGACGTTATCAACGAGGTTGGCTGCTTTGTTCGATACTAAGCTCATGGCGCGTGGTCTAGAACTGGGGCCCGACGTTGAACGTCATGTTTTGCCTCACGGCGCTCAAGCAGATTCTCGAGCAGCCGGACGGTGACAACCCGCTCGAGCCCGAGATTGCCAAGCAGCTGCAGTGCAACCGAGACGCGTTCAACGAGACGGCCAAGAAGTGGACAAAGGACTTTGCCTCGTAGCTGCGACTTGCTGCTCTCTATCCCTAGTCTATGCATCCATTCTTTGATTGCATCCCGTCGACGGCGCGACGTGTGTTAATATACACAGTTGCAGTCGCTTCTTGGCTCGTCTCTCTTGCAGGCGTAGCTTGGCTCGTCTCTCTTGCAGGCGTAGCTTGGCTCGTCTCTCTTGCAGGCGTAGCTTGGCGTTAACGTTACGAAGAGCGACGCTGCGCAAGCATCGTCTATGCGCCGACCGCTACATAGCTTCGCCGCCGCACCCTCTGCGCCCAGTCGCGCAAGCCTTTCGCCGCATGACAAGAAACGGTCCTCGGACCCGCGTGCATGGCTCGGCTCCGCGCTGCGCGTCCCGCGGTCGCGATCTATCGGCTTGGTCGCTCGGCCCGCTCTCTACCCCGCCGTTTGCGACATGTGCGAATCCTTGTTTCAAAATCAACTTGTTGTTTGTATCGGTACACACCGCTCGTGTCCTAATTCTATTGACATTCGGCATTGGCGCCCTTGTTTGAGGCGTCGTGCTTGGCGCCGTCATTACGCGTAATTGGCCATGGCCCTCGAGTCCAAGGCGACGATGGACGACGACGTGGCGGCGACGCCCGCCGGCGGCCTTCACGGCAGCACCGTCTCCACGTACGCGACGACGTTCCAGCCGCCCGAGTGGTACGATGCATCATGCGTGAAGGCAGCCTATACCGACTGCCTGCGCGACTAGGGCGGTGCCACCTCCAGAGAAGAGCATCGCCGCACGCTTCGAGGTCCTGCGCATGAACAAGAACGTGGGCACGCACGAGCTGGGCGGACGCCAAGTCACGGTCTTTGGCCGCGAGCAGAACGGCTGCGACTTTGTCTTGGCCAACCCGTCCGTCTCGCGCAAGCATGCGACCGTGATCCACTGCGCCAAAGGCGGCGTCTACGTGCGATAGCCTCCTACCTTGCGACGCCAGCTCATGCAACACGCGTAGATCGTCGACCTCATGTCGCGCCATGGCACGTTTGTCGGGAAGACCAAGATCCCGCCGCACGACCCGTACCTCTTGCACGGTACTACTACGCGACGTTGCTATCGCATCGACACACCATTGCGTGTAGAGGGCGACGTTGTGACCTTTGGCCAGAGCTGCCGGACGTACGTTCTCAAGGGCACCGACCCCACAGGCTTGAGCCAAGCGGTGAAGAAGCCGTGGCGGCTCAAGTCGCTCGTGCCCCGGTTTGGTGCCGGCAGCAGCAGCCATCCTACGCCGGCGAAGAAGCCGACGCGCAAGTACAACGACATTTGCATCAAGATGGTCAACAAGATCTGCAGCGGTACCTTCTCGCCCGAGCGGGGCGAAGAATTTGCCAACGAAGTCTCGGAACTCGACGACGACCTCGTCGATGACGTGGCAGGCCTCCTCGTCGAGAAGGTCACGCGCCAGTATGCGAACGCGACGCTCGTCATCCTGGCGCTCCTCGACGCGCACGTTGGGCTCCAAGCGTTTGAAAACAACTTGACGCCGATCGTACAAGTGTCGCAGAGCAACCTCGATGCGCGCAAGGTACCCACTTCGATCCCCGTTCGATGTTGTCGATGGAAAATGGACAGATTTTACAAGTGGTCGCCGAGGCGCGGATAGAGTCGACGAGCCGCATGGACACGCCCAACCACAGCGACGACGACGGCGGCGACGGCGACGACGACTACCGCAACGACGACTATGCTCCCCCAGATGTGAGCTACGCGCCGCCGTCGATTCCGTATGCGCCACCGGCCTCAACGTATGCGCCACCGGCCTCGACGTATGCGCCACCGGCAGCCGCCGTGTTTGCACCGCCGCCGGCGACGTCGCCGCCGCGAACGCATGCGCCGCTTCCCGCCGACGCGCCGCACTACAACGACGACGACGAAGAGGAAAAGGCCGAAGAGATGACGTCGCCGATGCCAGACCGGGCCCGCCAGCGCGTCTTGAGCAACGAAGGCAAGCGGCTCTTTGCCCAGGCCACGCACTCGCCCGTCGCGGCAGCGTCTGGCTTCAGCTTTATCACGCCGAGCAGTCCGTCGCCGGTCGCGGCCGTCTCGGCCTTTGGGTTCATCACGGCCAGCGCGGCGCCAGATGACACCGAGTATGACGACGACGAGAACGACTATGCAGATGACGACGACGACGAGTACGACGACCAAGAGGAAGACGACGACGGCTACGCGCCCGTGGAAATCCCCGAGGGCTTTCTGAGCGAGCGTAGCACGATGGACCCGCAAGACTTTTCCAATCTCTGGCAGTGCGCCACCGTCTCGTACGTCTCTGGAACCGACTGTTTGCGTGGCTGAATGATGGGTTTTGTAGGGAAGAGTGGGACCAAGACCTCTCACCCGAGTACGACGCCGACTTGCTCGAGCGCTGTCTCTGGGGCCTCCACGTGACGCTGCTTTCGACCAGCGTCGTTGGTGGCAGCCAAACGTTTTTGTACCACGCCGAACAGGTATTCTGCTCCTGCTGCTTGGTGCCGTTGGTCATTTCCCTCTCTAGATGTCGAATGGCACCATCTTCCTCGTCGAGGTTGTCGCCAACGAGACGCTCGGCGAGCTCTCGGCAACGTTCAAGTGGATCGAACTCGGCTTGCTCTACGACGACGGCCACTTGGTATTTATCCAGCTCTTTAAAGAGTGCCTCGAGCCGTGCTACACGCCCAACCACCCGCGGACACCGTACTTGCGGATGCTCGAGCCGCCACCGGCGCCGGCACCGTCGCCCGTCGCATCGGTGCACGGTACAACCACGACCGAGCACCCCTCCGCACCGACCGACAACGACAACGACAACGAGGATATCGACGATGACAGCGAGGATGGTGCGGGCGAAGAGCTGGTAATTGACGACACGGCGTCGTTCGAGGCTGCGCTCTCGACGATCCCAGAGCTCGACCCATCGACGTTTGAGGCCTTGTGGCGGGACGCCCTCGACTTGTACGACTGCTTAGCGCGCTGCCATGACCACTGAACGATGATGGATTCCTAGGGACACGATCGCCGACACGGTGGACCGGCATTTGCCGCCGGCCGCCGACGTCATTGCGCATTTTCACGCGCGGCGCGTGTTTTGCATTGCGTACGGCGCTGTCCCGAACGTCGGCGATAAATTCTTCTTTTATGCCCAAACGGTAGCACGTCGCTTCCACTCCCATTAGCTCACGCGACTGTACGTAGGCGGCGTCGCAGTGCTTGTACTTTCTCGAGCTCACGCTGGAGCGCGAATCCACGGACGTTACGGCAGTCTGCAAGTACGCGCCGACACGGACGCACCCTGTCCAGGAAGACATTGCCATTTGGTTTATCGGCCTCGTCGAAGAGATCCTCGTCGAGCTCGAGTAGTGCAACACGTGTAGAGTGCTCAGGGAGTTTATGCAAATATCACGATGGTAGTACATTGGATGGTATTACGACGGCACGGCTTCGGTGTGGTCGATGAGCGCGTGCGTCTCGGCCTGCTGCGGCTGCGGCACGATGAGCGAGTGCATTTTGGTGCCCGTGACCGACGGGTGGCGCAAGTAGCGCACGATCAGAAGCCCCCCGGCGGCGCCCCCCAGCGCAATGAACGCTACGAACGCATACAAGACGATGCTGGAGGTGGCACTTGGTGGCACGACGTCGACCACGTCGAGCGTTAGCACGTTCAGCGACGCCAAGTGACCGTTGGCAAAGAGCGCGAGCAGCTTTTGCTGCAGCACGCGGTTGCTGCCCGAAGGCTCGACGACGTCGAGGACGATGCGGACTGCCGCGCTATGGGACTTGGGGTCGGTCGTCGCACTCGCCTGCGCCATGTAGACGCCGAGCTCCATCGGTGGCAAATACGAGAGCGCGGGGTACACGCTGCCGTCGGCGCTCACGACCCGCGTCGCGTTGAGAAGCATGTACAGCGGCGAGAGGAGGTTGAACGGCACCAAGACCCCGGGGCACGGCGCCGATTCGGCGTACGCGCGATCGCAGCGCACGAGTAGACTCAGGCGGCTAAACCCGCACTTCGAGGCGTCCGAGCACTCGGCGCTGCAGTCGCGAAGGCCGTAGACACCGGTGCACTAAAACAAGGTGCGCATCGTCAAGCAACCACCGATGCATAGAAGCGTCGTACGTTGCAGCGGTGGCCGAAAAACGTCGTGGCACAGCCGTGGTTATTGGCACACGTATACTCAAAGTTGCCGGCACAGCCCGTGTCCACATCCTCGACGACAAGAGGAACACCGCCGGCGACGGCGGCGACCGACGTCGGTGCGTTGGAGGCGAGTGGAAGGCCGTTGTACGACGGGTCACTGCTCGTCACGACGTGCGTCAAAAGGAGACCGGCGTTGGTCTTTGGAATCGTGCGGGTGTAGTGTACGGTGGAGGCTTCGACGCCCTCGAAACCTGCTACATAGGACGGTGTAATCTGGACGAATTGCGGTGTCCACCAACTGGACGCTTCAAAAGTAAGCACGCCGGTCGATGCGAGCGCTGCTACGTTGGGTCGCGTGCTGCTACCGGTCGGTGTCAGCGCGACGACCACGGTCACCGGCGCCGTTGGCTGCGAGTCGAGCACGACCGAGTAGTTGAAGGGACTCGACGCGTTCTCGACGACGATCAGGGGCGCGACCGAGACCGAGATACCGGGAACGTCATCGTCGATCAGTGTCACGGCGAGCGTGAGGACCCGGCGCTGGTGCTGGGATCCGGTACGTAGGGGAAAAAGGGCCAGGCGGGGGTCCGTTGGGTGCCGTCCGAGACAATAAATGGTGTCGACGCGTACCGACACGATACAGGCAGTGGGCTACTTGTGATGCCAACGGCGGCGGGTGTTCGCGACGACTGCGGCACGACCGATGTCGCGTCGGCCGCCACCGTCGTGAACGTGACGCCCAGTGTCCGGTTGCCATGGTAGATGTTGTCGTCGACGGCAGCGATTTCGAGCACTTGGGACCGATTCCAGTTGCTAGAAACAACGATGCGATCAACCACCTACCCACCGACAATGTAGGTACCTCGCATTGAAGCGGAGCGTTGTTGGCAAGTACGCGCCGTACGACGCATGCCCATACGTGCTGCCCGTGATGTACGTGACACCGCCAGCGTTCTGCGACAGGTTCTGCGGGTTGAACGCCGTCAAGTAAGCACTGGGCATCGACACGACGACGTCGACGCCCACCGTCGGCTCGCTCAAGAGCTGCACGTTCAGAAGTGCCGGCTGTCCGCGCTGGTGCATGCGCGAGAGCCGCGAGATCGAGACGTCGGATGTTTCGACCGACGTCGGAACGTCGCCGTGGATCGCGATCGACGCGACATCGGCGCACATCCACGGCGGTGCCGTCACGTCGTAGGACGTTTCGAGCCAAAGTGCAATATACGTGAGGAGGGCATTTCCGGAGAGCACGATGGGGGCGGGCGAAGCCGAGAAGGGCAATGTGATCCGCTCCACAAGTGTCCAGAGCGTCGCATCCAATGTGCTTTGGGCGCTTGTCCATAGACTTATAACGCTGGGCATGCGAACCGTGTTGCCTGGCAGCGTCACCGTTACGTCGGTCGGCGGCCCCATTGACGAAAGCATTGCAGCGTCCAGTTGAAACACTAGATAGGCGGACGAAGGGCCAAAGAGCGTTGCGTTGGCCATCGTGCACGCCGACCAGAGCTGCGCTGTCGGCTCAAACACGCCTTGGCACGGCGTCGCGCTGTTGCTGGCTTGGGGCGCGCTGCAGGTGGGTGGCACCACCGGACGCCACCGCCCACGCACCGATGGTTGTGGCGCGCCCGGATACGTTCGCGCGCCTTCCACCACGGTCACCGCACCTTCGGTGAAGAGCATGCCGGCTTCGTCGTCGTCTGCAATTGCCACCGACATGGTGGCCTGCAACGGCGAAGTGCACGACGCCGACGTCACGGCGCACACGCCGTAGGCGGCAGCACTGTAGTCGACGTCTTCGCTGCGCGCGAGATGCGCGATCGCACCGGTGCGCGGCCCCGACGCGACATCGTCGTTGGCCACGGCGACATGCACCGTCTGCGGCGTGCTCCACGATTCGCTCGTAAAGAGAACTTCGTTGCGGCAGACATCGTTGGCGCTGCAGGGCGAGGTATCCGACTCGATGGGATCATCGACCGAGACGCGGAGGACATTCGATGCCGAGAGAACGCTGGGCGACGGCAGGTTGGCCCCGAGCGTGACGCGCGCAGCGGCCATTGGCACTTGGTAGACGTTCACCGCTTCCAAGTACACGGTGCTGGTCGTCTGCACCGTCACGAATTGGGCTTCGACCAGCGACGAGATACTTGGCGCGTAGAGAATGCCCGCCGCATCCAACGCGCCGGTGGCGCCGTAGACGTGCCAGCTCAGCGCGACACTTTGCGAGGCGGTTGTTGTCGTCACGGTGAACGCGCGCGAGAATGACGCGGCTGCCGTGTTGACGGCTGGAAGCACGCCGGTGGTGAGTGACGCCGACGACAAGTAGACGTTGATCGTACTCACACCTGGGAGCAGCACACGAATGGAGAGAACGACGGCTTCGATGGCGTACGTGGCACCAAGGTTGGCTTGCCACCACGCGGGCCCTGTCAGCAGCGACATCGCTAGCGTTGACGGCGCTAGAACGGCCGATGCGTTCGCGCTGGGCGTGCTCTGAGCGGCGGTCGCAGCCGCGGCGAGGTTGACGAGCCCTGACGACGTCAAGCGGAGCGACGGCCGAAGGGTCGCATTCGCATGCTTGCTCGACGCCAACGTCACCTCGTCCATGTCACCGTAGACAAAGGTCGTCTCTCGCAGTGCGTAGAGCGCAATGGTCATTTCAGTTTGCCCCGCCGCCGAAAGATCATTAAGTGCAGTTGTGACGTCGAGGCTGAGCCAGCCGCTGCCGCCAACGTACTGGTTGCTTGATGTATTCAAAGCACCTTGTGGCACAATGTCGGTGAGCCCAGCGAGAAGGGTACGCGACGCCGCCGCGTTGCCAAACGGGACACCTCCGGGAAGCAAGTCACTTCGCGTCGTCGGCGGCGAGGTCGATGTGTCGAGGACGGTACATGTACCGAGAGCACACGACGTGACGAGCGTGGCGGCTCGCCAGGATGTCGATGACGTGGCAACGACAGCACCGAGCTGGAGTCCGCCGAGCCCGCCGTTTTCACCCCCCGAAAGGCGATAGAGTTGCAGCCGTGCGAGTCCAACGCGAGCGCTTCCCGTCGACGCAACAATGGATGCGAGTGAGAATCGGAGCAGCCCGACGTACTGGTAACTCGTCGTCGACGAGCTCTCGGACGCATTCGACGAGACGCGCAGCGTCGGGGCGGTGGCACTTTGATTGGCAAATGACGAGAGGGAGGTATCGTCGATGGGAGACAGTGCCACTTGATGCGGCTGCGAGAGGCTGAATGTCGGCTCCCAGTGCATGGGCTCGGTCGTCAACCGCAATGTGTAATCGGATTGACCAACCGTCGGACCGTTCTCGTTGTAGCTGCCTTGGGTTTGGTTGAGCGAAATTGACGCGGCGTCGTACCCCGACACGAAAAACGCCATTGTTTTCCCGGCGTAAAAAGGGTCCGTGCTTGCACTCGTGACGACGACGCGACCGGTCACAACGAGCCCGGCGCTGCTCGAGGTGTACGCGACATTGACCGAAGCACCACTCGACCATTGCACCGGCGTGAGGGTCACGGACGCCGGCGTCAGCGTGACACCGGCCGCCGATGTCGCAAGCGACAAGACAACGTTGGCCGTCGGCGTGCTCGAAAGAGAAAGGCGCACGCTGGCGACACGGCCGTGCGCTCGGGCACACACAAAGTTGGTCGGCTGGCCATGTTTGTGTCGCGTCTAGCGCAAGGTTTCAGAAAGTGCAATCTCAGAAAGGCAGTGTGCTACCGTTTCCGGCTGCAGGACGATCGCAGCGCGGTTGGCGTCCAAGACGTACGTGGCGACCGACGCGGCGCGCGGAGCCGTGAGAACCCCGTTCGTCGTCGCTACCCAAGGAAAGGCGTGCTGCGGGTTCCCAGTCAAGTAGACGCCCCATGGGCTCGTGTAGATGCTGGCGCCGTACACTACGCCGGATGCGCCGACCGAAAGCCGTGCAGGGCCGCTGTAGCGCGCATCCGAGCTCGTGGCCGTAAACGTCACCGGGATGGTATTGATACCCACCGTCGAATTGTCAGCGACGGCCGAGATCGTGACCGCTTGGGGAAGGTTCCAATTCGAGGTGGAAAATATGACGCTGCCGGCGGAGAGCACGAGCTGGTTGCTGCCCGCAGCAAGGGTGAGCGTGACGGTTGCCGTTGGCGCGGCGTTCAGAACGACCGAGACGACGTCGGTTTGACCGACCTCGGACACGGAGAGTGACGCCTTGGAGAGTAAGACCGCCGCGTCTCCGTCGTCCACAATCGACACAATCGCCGACACGTAGTTGGGCACGTCTGCAGGGCTGAGGTCCAGAGAGGCCATGAGGCTCGGGATAAAGCTCGTGGGGTACATGAGGTCGAGCCCCAAGAACGCGCCGCCCTGGACATTCTGCAAGACGACCTTGAAGACGAGGTTGGGGGCTTCAAAAAAGCTGTTGTCCACCTAGGATGCAACGTATCAGTGCATTATTGATGTACAGATGGCGAGGTACGATCGTGATGCTGATTTGCTTGACGCTCTCGCCGTCCTGAAACGTCAAGGTGGTTGCGGGCAGTGCCGTGTAGTGTACGCCTGGCGTTGCCGTGCACGGACTCACATGGCTGCACCCACGGGCTTGGACGACGCCCCAGTCATACAACGGGTCGTTGATGGTGAGGCCTGGCACCACGGTGCCAGCGTTGGTGACGACGTCAACTGACACGACACCGCTTGTGTACGTGTTGACACCTAGTACAGGAGCCACATAGGAAGCGGCACTACGCCGGGCAGCGCACCGGAAGGATCGGGCTTGCCGCTGCGAATAACGTCGAGGGTGACGAGCGCTGCGTTTTCGACGACGCTGTAGTTGGACGTGCGAAAGGAGAACGTGCCGGCGTCACGGTCGTCGACGATGTAGATCGTCGTCGTGTTCATGGTCGTCCCGATCGCGGCGCCGCCCGAGACGACCGAGAGCTCGACCTGCACCGAGCGAACGACGGGGTTGTACGCGGCGTTGTTGAACACGGTGACAGCAAACGCCTTTGCACGTCGCCTGAGAGCCAATTGATGACCTGCGTCTTGGTCTCGTAGTCGAACGCGCGGCTACTGCCCTGCGTCGCGTTGCCCGCCGTTGTCGTCGTGACGGTGAGCTGCACGGGGGCGACCGTCGACGTCGACGAGCCCAGTGTACGGTTGATGTACACGATCGCGGTGCCGTTGTCTTCCCGGCAGTAGGTGACGTCGGTCGAGAAGACAAAGACACCGGCGTCGTTGTTGTCCAAGATAAAGACGTACGTTGATGGAAAGGTGCCGAGTGCGCCGCGCACCGTGGGCGCCACCAGCTGCAGGGTGAAGAAGAGGCTATAGTACTCAAAGACCTGGGTGTCGATGATGCGCACGGAAATGGACGCGCTGGTTTGACCGTCCGTGAACGTCACCACTTGGTTCGTGTCGACCATGACATAGTTGGTGCCGCGGACAGCGGTTGTCGACATGGCATTACCCAGCGTGTACGCTATCGAGACGGTGCCGCACGAGCCACCGGTTCGAAGTATTGGGATCGTGACGGTGCCCGCAGCCTCGGAGAACGAGTAGTTGCTCATCGAGAAGGAAATGACGCCTGCTTGCCCCATGATCTGCACATACGACGTCGCCGTACTCGAGTCGATCGTGGATCCTGCCGTAGACCCCACGATCGTCACTTGGAAGAAGACATTGGTCGCATTCAAGCCGGCCGTGAGCACAGTGACGCTGAGTGTCTGCGTCGCGGCGCCAGCTGGAAAGGCCAGCGCATACGACGTGATGGGCAAGTAGTCAATATCGGCGACGGCCGACGAGGCAGGAATGCTGTACGGCGCCGTCGAGACAAGCACGTTTTGGCTCGCAGAGAGATCGCCTGTCCGCTGGACGACCAGTGGCACGGTCTGCGTGCCACAGACGCCGACACACGTTGCTGCATACGCCGTCGAGGCGCTCGTGTAGCCGCCTCCAAATCCAAAGGTCGAAGACGCCTCTGCTACGACAAGCACGCAGGCTGCGAAGAAGCAGATGCCCCGGCGAACGGGGCGCGCGAGGCCACCTCGTAGCATGAGCCGCCTGTCCGAAGTATCCAAATCGGCGCTGCACGTAACCGATCGATTATTGTACGGTGGAGCCTGTACCGTACACACAACGCATACTCCAATCAAGTAAAATAGTACATTGTATCATACGTCAGATATAATGATATTGGTATAAACAGTACGTACGTTCGTTGTCGGCGTACATTATGTTGTACCTGCAACGCTCGTGAAAAGCGTAACCGTCGTCACTTGAGAATTTTCGGCGCAGCGCGCAAGCCGAAGATCGCGACCGACGAAGCATGATGGGCGACCCGTTCGACGATGCATGGACGACCTCGAGGTACCCATCGTCATGGAGAGGCGAGGATGGTGATGGGACGGAAGCCACGACTACGCGCTCTGGGGCGACCTCGGGGACGCGGGCTTCAGCGGGCGCATGAGCAGCTCCGTCGGAACGCCACCGACTGCGGTCCTGGACGAAGCACCGGCGTACGAGCGCGAGCTCCGCGAGCATTACTTGGGCAGCGCGTCGCTCGAGACGGAACGGGCGCAGTCGGTGAAGGCCACGATCCAGTTCCTCTTGGGAGGGAGCGCGTCGCCGGCTGGATCGCCGTCACCACCATCTCCCCACTCAAGCCCTGTCCAGCCAAAGCAAGAAGATAAAATCGAGGTTTTCGACGCCCAAAGTACATGGGCTCGATCTATGGATTAGGCGTTAAGGAAGAGCAGTCGTTTCTGGCCGCCGTCGAAACCTTGCGCTTCACAAGGGTGCGGCTGGAGCGAAAGGCGAAGCTCCGCGCCGCGGTGCCCCAGGAGAGCCCCGACGACGATGTATGGAATCGGAGAGGGCGTGTACATCGCTTTTACGGCGAATAATGTCTCGTCTCTGTCTTGCTATCAAGGAGCTTTCGCCGACACCACCGCGCAAGCCACCGGCGCGAAAGACAATGGCGCGCCCGGGCCTGCGCGAAGCCCCGGTCCCATCCACGCGCTACAAGACGCGTGAGCGCAGCACGCGACGGTCTCTCATCGACAGCTTCGACTTGGACGAAGCATACGAGCCGCCCATCAAGCACTCACCGCCAGCCGTGGTGCGTTCGGTGAAGAAAGCGCGCTTTTCAAAGTCGCGCGGCTACACGGTCAAGCCGTGCGAGTATCCTGGCTGCGACAAGTGGTCCCGAACGCGCGGTCTTTGCAAGCGCCATGGCGGCGGAAAACGCTGCCAAGTCACGGACTGCCCCAAAAGTGACCAAGGAGGCGGCTACTGCATCAAGCATGGCGGAGGCAAGTCTATCCTCGTCTTCCTACGGAAATATGAGATGTACGCGTAGGGCGACGCTGCTCTGTGTACAAGTGCAAGAATTCGGCGCAGGTGAAAGGCTTGTGCAAGAGTCACGGGGGTACGCACGTCCATCGTACACCGGCTGTACTCAGGTTTTGCAAGGTGTCCGACGCCAATATTGAAGCTCCATGCGTGCGCCTGGTTCATGAATGACGTTGCTGGATTTGCTTTGCTTTACTTCGTCTAATTAATTGTTTGGATTGGCGATCGTGCCCGCACACGCCGTCATTGCAGCTGCCGCGGTCGACCACGCCAGTGTGCGTCAACGATGGATCGTACTAGCGACCTGTGCCTCCTTGTCATAGCTCTGGCAAGACGGCATGTGCAAGACCGAGTCATCGACGTTCCTGAAGTTACGAAACAAGACACTGCACTCTGCGCTGGACGCACCACGTCGTCGCCAGTGCCCAGCACCGAACAACAAGCGAGTGGCTTGGATGTAGCCAATCAGTGTCCGTGAGTCCGGCGCCAGATCCTGCTAACGCCTTCTCCAAGACCGCCAGGCTGCGCGACAGGCTACTCGGAGAAGAGGAGCGCTGAACAGCAGTATCCTGCCCGATGAGCAGCCGCCTCCACTGTCGACCCACGAGCTGGCACCTGTGCCACTGACCTTCTACTCTGGTTGTGGCGCCACGGTAGCATTTATCGACTTGCGCGCACGATGAGAGCCATCCTCGCAGCCATCGTGGTAACGTTATCGGCCATCGCCCACACCGTCGCAGCTGCGGCGTCGCACGCGAGCACAAGCTCGTCCAGCTCGAACACCCACGCGATATTGCCGCTTGCTTGCGCGCACGATGAGAGCCATCCTCGCGGCCATCGTGGTAACGTTATCGGCCATCGCCCACACCGTCGCAGCTGCGGCGTCGCACGCGAGCACAAGCTCGTCCAGCTCGAACACCCACGCGATATTGCCGCTCGCTTCGACAAGCGCCTCAACGATTGCCACCCTGCCCATCCTGCGATCCGTGGTGGTCCCTTCCAGCACCATTGACCATCAAGTGACGAGCACAGCCAACGCATGTACGCACTGCGCACTCTCTGGATGCCATTAAGTCTTATGCATCTGTATAGTGAGTAGCTCCATGGTTGCACTTTGGATCATCGTGGGCGGCGTGATTGCCCTCGTCATTGCGTGCGTCTTCTTCGTCGTCAAGGCGTGCGCCAAGCGCCGCCAGCCCGTGACCAAGCTCAGCGTGATCGACACGCTGGAGCTGCGGCAGTTTGACCAGCTAGTCGTGCCGCTGGGTCCTATGCACAGCGCCCACCAAGCGCCTGCGCAGGACGAGGTCCCTCGCTCCTCGCGCTTCAACCTGCGGCCGCTGCCCTACGACCCGCAGTAAGCCCTGGCAATAAACTAGATGATTGTATGGTATACAAAATAGAAGATAGACGAATGAACGCACGGTTTTATCGTACATATGTACGTACGTTCGGCATACCCAAAGCAAGTGTAAGCGTACGTTATGGATCGTACGAGCGGCCTTCGATTTCTGTAAAGATACAAGCGACGTGGGTCGAAGCGCTCGAAAGGAGGTCGCCGCCATGTCGGACTGCCTCGTCCCGCTTGAGATGGCCGAGATGGACGAGAACGCCGGCGACGTGGGCAACCTTCTCTGGCCGGTTGCCGGCGCGCCCGACATTCGCAACGTGGCCATGAGCATGCTCACGCTCAAGCGCGCGGCCAACGACTGGCCATCAACCGATGGGTGGCCATTGGACGTGACATGCGACGAGCCGATGCATGAGGACAGTAAAGGTGCCCATCTCCAAGATGCATGCGCGCCAAAGCATGTGGACGCATCCGCCATTGACCTCAGCGTGCTCTGCAGCCTCTCGTACCTGCGCGACTCGGACGATGGCCTCAACATGTCGTCATCCTCGTCGTCCTCCGAGGACGACGATGGATCGCCGCTGCCGTCAGATGACGATGGCGAGAGCGACGTGCCATTGCCGTTCCGTGCAAAGCGAGCGCGCACCGACGACGAAGACTCGGATTTTATGGAGCGCGTCAAGAAGGTACGGCGGTCGTCGTCGAAACGCTTCCGAGCGGTCGACCATTTTGCCGTGCAAGCACCCGGGGTGCACGAAAGGCGCTCGGTCGCGCGGCCTCTGCAAGCGACACGGCGGCGGGAAGCGGTGTTCGGTCGACGACTGCGCGCGCAGCGACCAAGGCGGCGGTTTCTGCATCAAGCACGGCGGCGGTACGCACTACCTTGCACGCAACGTCGTCGTCTCATGAGGACGGCGTAGGTCGGCGATGTGCCGTGGAAGACTGCAAGAACTCGTCCCAGTCGCGCGGCCTCTGCAAGCGGCACGGCGGGATTCGCCCGCGCCGGCGCAACCCGTCGTGACGACACGATTGAGTATCGACACCCTTTTCTATTTACACGAATTCGTGCACCATGCCTCCGTCGTCCTACAGAGACGCAGAGCCCCTCTACCGCCTTGGGTACCTACTATTCAGTGCCGTCCCACGGACAGCGACCGATATGCTCAATCGAACGGTGCCTCAACTGGTCTATCCAGCGGCAAGCCGCTCAGAGGCGGTGCGTCGGAATGGCTGATCGCGTAACCGGACAGTATGTGTCAAGCCTCTGCTGCATCGCTCAGTACTTTTGGGCCATCGCATGGTGTCATCGCCCGGGCGGCTGGCCTTAGCAGCACTGGGTGCGCGCAGTGGGGTGCGCGAGTGGAGAGGGCCGGCAGCCCCTCGATGTGGAGGCGGTGACTTGGCACGTGGCTGCCGCGCTTGTGCGGCTGCCGCACGAGGTCGCTACGTGGCAGCGCGGAAGCGAACCGAACGGCTAGGATCACGGAACGATCTTTTGGCGGCGGCGTTGCTCGGACGCGTGGCAGTCCGCCCGTGTGACCAACAGCCTCGTCCTTTTTTCAAGGGCAAGAGTGGGATCGCGGGCCACGATCGTCCAATCGGCTCGGTTAGGTGCGCGGTTTAGTCGCGCACTTAATCGGTTGCTGGAATCTTTGCAGCCCATACAATGTTGGAGTCAAGATAAAGCCAGCGAAATTTATGAAACCATAACGGTTATCGAATCCGGATACGGGTTCCCAGTCATTTCCCGGCCCCAGATACCATTATAATCGGTTTTGCGATGTTGCACGCCAGTCGCCGCCTCCTCCGCGCCCCTGCGCTCGCCCGGACGTTCGTCGCGCCGATGGCTGCGCGGACTCTGCCGACGGCTGCGGCCGACGAGCATGGCTGGGCCAAGTACGGTCTCGGCGCTGCGCTCCTCATGGCCGGCGTCGGCTTGAGCCAAGCCGACAACTGCGGCATTGTCGGCGTCGTGAGCAAGCACCAGGAAGCCAACAGCTTCTTGCTCGAAGGCCTCACGATCCTGCAGAACCGCGGGTACGACTCGGCGGGCATGGCCACGTCCAAGCACGACGGCGCGGCGCCGATTGAAGTGACCAAGTTTGCGTCCGTGCAGGGCACGGCCGACTCGATCAACCTCCTGCGCCAGACCAAGGACAAGCACGATGGCAACACGGTTGGCATTGCGCACACACGCTGGGCGACGCACGGTGCGTGCCTATGACGCCGCCTCATCTGTACTCATGAGATGCGTAGGCGGCAAGACGGACGAGAACTCGCACCCGCACATGGACATGAACAAGCGCGTGGCGGTCGTCCATAACGGCACGATCACCAACTACAACGAGATCAAGAACGAACTCATTGCGGAAGGCGTCACGTTCACGTCGCAGACGGACACGGAAGTCATTGCGCAGCTCATTGGGCACCTCATGGGCGAAGGCGCCGACTCGCTCACGGCAACGCGCCTCGCACTCGAACGCCTCGAAGGCACGTGGGGCCTCTGCATCATGGCGCGTGACGAGCCCGGCAAGGTCATTGTCGCGCGCAACGGGTCGCCCTTGTGCATTGGGTACCAACTTCTCTTCTTTTCGTGCGCATTGACTCATCTCGCTTCTAGCTACGGCTCCAACTCGATGTACATTGCGTCCGAGACGACTGCCTTTTCGCGCCACACGAAGCGGTTCCTGTCGCTCCAGGACGGCGAGGTCGCGGTCGTCAAGTGCGACTCGGCCGAGCTCAACCCGCAGGACGACAACAACGAAGGCACGCTCCAGCGCTTCCCCACGTCGCGCCTCGGCACGGCGCCGGACGTCAAGGTCCGTCTCTCGCCCGCGCCGTTCCCGCACTGGACGATCCGCGAAATCATCGAGCAGCCCAAGGCGGTCGCGTCGGCGCTCGGCTACGGCGGGCGCGTCTCGGACGACCACGTCTACCTCGGCGGCCTCGAAGCGGAGAAGGACAAGATGCTCAAGATCAAGCATTTGCTCATCTCGGCGTGCGGCACGTC
This sequence comes from Saprolegnia parasitica CBS 223.65, assembly GCF_000151545.1. Lineage (NCBI taxonomy): Eukaryota > Oomycota > Saprolegniomycetes > Saprolegniales > Saprolegniaceae > Saprolegnia > Saprolegnia parasitica. The sequence goes on from NW_012156410.1 coordinate 517,501, forward strand.
CTTGAACGCGGCCAAGTACGGCGCCAAGCTCATGCGCACGCTCGGTTCGTTCGACACGGTCGCGACAGAAGACGCGGCCGAGACGACCAACGAGCGCCTGCCGCGCCACGATGGCGGTCTCCTCGTCGTGTCGCAGTCGGGTGAAACCAAAGACGTCCACCGCGTCCTGCAGCTCCAGCACGCGCAGGACCTCCCGATGTTCTCGGTCGTCAACGCTGTCGGGTCGCTCATCGCCCGAACGACGCGCTGCGGCGTGTACCTCAACGCAGGTCGTGAGAACGCGGTGGCGAGCACGAAGGCGTTCGTGACGCAGGTCACGGTCCTCGGTCTCATTGCCGCGTGGTTTGCCCAGAACCGGGCCGAAGTGAACCGCACGAAGCTCGACGAGCTCATCCAGTCGCTGCATCGCCTCCCGATCACGATCGGCATGGCGCTCCGGACGCGCGCGATCTGTGCCGACATTGCCGACAAGCTCATGCCGTCCGAGCACCTCTTCGTGCTCGGGAAGGGCTACGCCGAGCCGATCGCGTACGAAGGCGCGCTCAAGATCAAGGAGATTACGTACTTGCACGCGGAGGGCTACTCAGGCGGTGCGCTCAAGCACGGCCCGTTTGCGCTCATCGAAGGCAAGGAGGGCCAGTTTGGCCCGACGCCGATCATCCTCATCGTCTTGGACGACGAGCACGGCCAGCTCATGAAGACGGCGGCCGAGGAGGTCCGTGCGCGCGGCGCGTACACGATCATCATCACCGACAACCCGGCCATGTGCGACGGCCTCGGCGACGCGGTGATCCCGATCCCGAACAACGGCCCGATGACCGCGCTCCTCGCGAGCGTGCCGCTGCAGCTCATCGCGTACGAACTCGCGGTCAAGCGCGGTATCAACCCGGACGTCCCGCGCAACCTCGCCAAGGCCGTCACGGTCGATTAAGCCGTTGCATAGTTTATACGAAGAATATGACGTTGTGTACATACCATTTGGAACGGTATTCTTGTCGTTCCAGTCGAAGGAATCATTATCCAGATGACAAGGAAGACACATCAACTACGTTGTCTACGTTGGGCTACATGGAGACGCGTACGAGGTTCGAGCGCTGGGTCGTGGAGAGAGCGCAGTGGATGCGATGGAAATGTTGTCAATCAATCAATCAACCAATCAAACGTGTTCGCCTGCGTAGTGCTACGCCTGAATGCGTGGGAGTTGGCACGAGCACTTGGTCGTTGGGAGTGAGCTGTAGAGATCCATATCGTGGTGGACCCCACTCGCCGAGGGATAGAAAGGTTGTCGTATCTTTTTTGAAGTATATTATGGGCCACCAATGTGGCGGCGATCACTCGTGCAGGGACTTGGTCGACTTGGCTTTGGCTTTGGCGCTGCGCTGCGAGTCGACGAGGACGCGGACGACCTCGGCCACGTTCTCGGGCGACGGCGTCGGGTACGACCAAAAGCCACCTGCGACGCGCTTGGGCGGCTCGACGCCCGGTTGCGACGTGTCGGCGAGCCGCCGATAGAGGTAGGCGCGGAACGAGAGGCACTAGGACAATAAGATTGCGTCGAGTTGTTCCTCCAGCGCTCTCACAGTACATCATCGCGCTCCTTGGTCATCTTGGTGAGCGCCGCGCGTAGCGTTGTGGCCTACAGTAGTGTGGTCGCCTTTGACAGAGCCGACGTCGGTGGACGTACGCTGCGCAGGTGGTTCTCGGCCTCGGTCTGCGCTCGTTTCTACTACATTCTTTGTACCCAGTGGCGACATCGAGGCAGCGTACGAGCTCGATGGTTGCGAGCTTTTGGTGGGCGTCGGCGGTCTGGTGGAGCTGCGCCAGCGTGGCTTCCAGCTACGTCCGTTGTCAACGACGGCCAAGAGACGAATCGCGTCGTACGTCTTTGATGACCGCTTCGGCGCGGGTCCGAGCACTCTCTTCGAGCTCGAGACTCGCTTGCACCTTGTGGTGCTGTCGCTCCGACTCGGCGAGGAGGTCTGTGAGCTGCTGGAGAGCGAATTTCGACTGCGCGCCTTCCCGCTACGTTGATGTTTACCGGTATGTGAATTCGAGTGGACGACTACGATGCATGCAGACACCACCTTGAGCTGGTTGTGCAGCTCGGCGACCGTACTGTCGAGGTCCTACGCCACTTCAAGTCCCCGCATTGCCTCCTGCTAAAGTACGCGAATCTTTTGCTGCATGGTGGCGGCTTCCACACGGCTCTGGTCCAGCGTTCGTTCGCGCGCTTGCAGCTACACTTGCGATCGTAACGTTAGGAAGGAAACCCAAGGAGTACCTTGCCAATGGTATGCCGGAGCGTCGCCTGGGTCTTGGCGAGCTCGGCACTGAGCTCTGCCTCACGCGGTCGGCGGCAGAACCGACACACGTGCCCGTTGGCGACGTCGGCGATCAGCGGTGGGATGTCATCGCCTTCTGCGTGGCCCTCGGTCGGAGTCAAGCGACTGTCGCGGCGGCTGCCGGTAGTCGGGCGCTCCGCCTGGTTGGTCTCGCTGCTTGGATGGGGGTCTCGCGGTGCGCGTACTGTATCCACTGAGCGCCCAGCAGAACGGGCGACGCAATGCGCTTGGCGATCGACGCGATCGCAAACACAAATTCGAGCCGCATCGCTTCGACTTGCATTGTTTTCTGGAGGTGCGAAAAGACCTGCATCGTCACGGCCTGCAGCGTCGACTCGATCTACAGCCTGCCACGTCATGAATTTCTCCATAAGAAATGATCAAAACCTCGGCCGTCGTTCCATACGTCAGCACGGTGCCGCTCTCGAGCGACGAGGCATACGGAGCTGCGGTGATGGCAATCCCTCCGGCGATTCTCGACCGGCGGGTCTCGCCCTCGGCGTGGAGTTCGGCGAAGTAGCGGAGCCCGTCGTGGGGCACGGTGTACGCCTGGAGGCAGTACGCACCGTCGTTGAATCGACGCGGGCCTGGCAACCGCGCGACCGGTGCGAACATGTCGGTCTCCCGCGCGCACAGCGTGCGGACGTACGCATCGAGCTGCGTCTCGTCCAAGAGCCGCAAGGTATCTTCACAAACGACGGCGACGGTGGTGTCGTCGACGGCGTCGGCGAGTTCCTACTGGCGTTGTCGCAAGAAGAGGCCTATTGAAGACATGGGACCTGCAGCTGGAGCTCAAACAAGAGCAAGTTTGTGTTCTGGATCGCCTTCTTGCGCTGGATCAGCGACGACTTGTGAGAGCAGAAGAGCCACTCGACGAGGACCCCTTCGTCGTCCAAGAACGCCGTGTGCGGAATCATCACGCCCCGCGCGCCGTGCAGATGCTGCAGCACAAAGTACGTCGCGGCCCGGCGACCGTCCGCCGTGTGCACGTCGACAAGCCCTCCGGTCACCATGCGTGGTAACGTTATAATGGTGCAAAGATAGATATCACCGAGGGGTGCCACAGGACGGTCTGCGCTGTCAAGAGCCAATTTGATGTTTCCGATGCCAACGCCAACGGGAGAGAGACGAAAGGGCCAACGTCTACGGGCTCGAACCCCGCAACTCATGCGTGTGAAGCAGGAATCCACCGACGGGACAAAAGGTGGTGGATTCGATGCCATTTGCGTCTAGACAAACGCAACCACACAGACACCAAGTCTCGTGGGGTACACTGGAGTTGCTGAATGCGATGGTGACAGGGAGAGCGTCAGGTCATGCTCGATGTAGAGGGTGAGAGCTGTTTGACCGGCTGTGCCGCCGATAGATGGGCTCAAAACACGCAATGCGAGTGCACGAAGCTCTGCGATGGCGCGTCCGCTGTCGATGGCAAGACTCGAGAGACGAAGAGTAGGTTGAACGAAGACGCGGTTCGTCTGTGCGTACCCGCAGCTTACGGAGCCTCCAACGCTAACTCACACCGAACCCTAACCTCCGTCACACGACCATGTTCGCGATGACCGTGAGCAGCCGTCTCGCCGTCGCGGAGGATGCCGGACCTCGACATGGCGAGATATACTTTACACGTTCGTCGTCCTCCATGATGGCATAAACCATCGCCGTGTGTATTTATTTCGACTTCATGTCGAACGCGACAACAACGTGGCTCCGATCCTCGAGGCCCGCATCGGTCAAGAGTGCCTTGTCGTCGAGTGCCTTGCCGTGGAAATAAAGAACGAGCATGTTGGGCTGCACGTCCTGTCCGCGCAAGTCAAGGTGCTTCGTTTCGAGCGTCGGCCGCGCCGAGAGCTTCTTGGCGATTGCCACCTTGAGGTCGCGCACCGCCCGCGCGACGCCGATTCGAAACGTGAGCGAGAGGCCGTTGGGAAAATGACACGTGATGGGTGCGCGGCGGTCGTCGTCGGGCAGCGCCAGCGCCGACGGCTACAACAAGCGCTCGTCAACGTACAACGAGGCGACACACAAGACAGATGGCGGCTACCGTCGCGTCGGCGGAGCCGCGTCGAAAGTACTCTGGCGTCGACACGCGGGGTGGGATAAGAAATGGGTTGCTGCCGTCGGCGGTCTCGACCATGGTCTGTAAATGCGCCTTGATCATGCTCATCTTGTACGCCGCGTCGGGCTGTTTTTTTGACCCACTCGAACGGATCAAAGCTGGGCTTGCGCGGACCGGCCCCCGTGGCCCCCGAAAAACTGCGGTCACCAGCGACCACCGACGGCGCCGTCGTCTCGAGAATACTCTTCGCGGCTCGTGTTTGCTACAACAATACACGTGGCTACCTCGCCGCACCATGAAGAGGGTTCTCGCACCCGCTGGAGTCGGTCTCGGTAGATCTCGTCGTGCGTCACGCGGTCCGGGTTGGGCATCCACTGGGGCTCTCGGGCCAGCGACGAGTGAAAGCCGACAATCATGCGTGACGGCTCGACGTCCAGTGGCTTGGACAATGGGCGGGGGTCGTATGTGGCTGCGCTCACGTGCTCGGGCGTCGCACTTGACGCATTCGACGGACGATCGGCTTGCGGAAACGAAAAGCCGATCGCAGGCAGCGACGCCTCCGACGGTTCGTGGATGATCACTTCTGGCACACCGCGTCGGCGACGTGGCGGCGTCTTGGCCGTCGTCGCTGTCGACGGTCCCTTGCGCCGAACCGGGCTCGATCTCGAGAGGCTGGGGTAGACGCAGGTGCGCTCACTCGCCCGGCCGTGGCGATACGTCTCGTGCGGGATCACATGGTCGGGAGTAAAATGGACTTCGCGCGCTGGCCCCGAGTGCAGCACGGGGACATGTGGCGCGGCCAGCCGTGGATTCGGGTCGTACGCGCCGGGTCCTGGTCCGACAAACTAGGCGTCTTCTTGAAGGCTTTGGTAGACAGCGATTGTCGTACCTGAGACGAGGTTGAGATGGCATTCCGGACATAGTTGGTGGGCAGATGCAAGGACGCGGCGACGTCCGCCTCCGTGACGCTCCACTCGCGCCGGGCTTCGATGCGCATGAGCGCGCGAAACACATCTTGCGACAGAATGTGGCGCCGGTCCACGTCCATCGCGCCCGGTTGGTTGTCTATGGTCGTAAATTTAGGTTGGCGCATGGAAACGGCAGCCACCCGGCGGTATGACGTCCCCGACGAACTCGCGGCCGAGTTCACCCCCAACGAAGCCGACGAGGTGCGTACTGATGCAAGCACGGGGCCTCGCAACGATGCGTGTATTAGCTCTCGGCGCTCTTCGAGTCGGCCGACACCAATCGCAGCGGCGCGATCGACGAAGCCGAATTCAAGAAGCTGCTGGTGCGCATGGACATTCAGGTGCCCGACGAAGAAGCCGATTTGCTTGTGATGGCCGTCGATACGAGTGGCAACGGCCTCATCGAGTGGACCGAGTTCGTGCTCGTATGCAGCGATGCAGGCGTGGCGCCCTTCAAGTTGACGATCTTGGTGGTAGATGGTGCTGCAGGCGCGGCGCGGCGACAGCCGGTACGCAAAGCTCAAGAGTCTCGCCGACGCCCTCAACGTGACGCCCATCAACCTCCTCCAAGCTGAAGCCGGTGCGCATCTGCTAGTCCCTCGGACGATCCTCGATCCTCCGGTCTAGACAAGTTCCAAATGAATGTGACCTACAAGCTCCTCGAAGAGCGGAAGGCGACCAAGTACAACCCCACGACGTATCTTTTCTCGGTCACGATCGACGCGCCGCACGACGGCGGGTCGCACGAGGTCTATGAAGCGATTGGCTTCTCGACCCGCGAAGCCAAATTCAAAGCGGCCGAGCTCGCCCTCGTCAAGATGCGCAAGATGAAGCCCGGGTACGAGTTTCCCGTTGGCACGATTCCCGACAAATGGGACGTGTGGGCCTTTGCCAACCTCGCGCGCCGCGTCAAGCCGACGACGGTAGCTCCCATGCGGCGTATCTATACACCGAGTCTTTTGATAGGTCTTGACGACCCTGGTGCAGAAAGGCTTTGCGCCAGCGACCAACTTGGTCTTTATGAAGCGGCTCTCGGTGCGGCTCTCGTCGCGACGGCTGGTTAAAGAGGCACCGATGGTGCTCACATCAACAGGTGGCCTCCCGTCTGCGTGGCGTCGCTGGATCGATGACCAGCTCGCACGCGGCATGGACGGGCGTCTCGTACTCTCGGAGCTCCAAGCGTATGGCTTTGACGAGGCGCGGGATCTGCATACGACGCAAATGCTCCAGCGCCACCCGCTTGCCGACGTCAGCTATGATTTCTGGTCGTGCCTGCACGCGGGAGACCTCTGCGAGGTACCGAAATGGGCTCTTGCATCGCTGAGAAAGTAGCGGTGTAGGTGCAGCTGTTTGTGGCCGCTGGCCATGACGTAAACCACGAGCGCCTCGACCGCCGGTGTCAAGTGGCCTTCACGCCCTTGCAATTCGCGGCCAAGCACGGTTATGAAGACATTGCACGCTTCTTGCTCCAACATGTATGTACTTATTGTCGCCTGCACGATTGTCTACCACGTGCACACCTTGTCATAGGGCGCCAAGGTGAACGCGGCCAACAGCTTTCGCCGGACGCCATTGATGTTTGCTGCGCGCCACGGCCACCCGAACGTGCGCATTGAATCGCAATGTAAACTGGCGGGGATCGATCCCTGTACCACCTTTAGATCGTGCAGCTGCTCCTTGACGCCGGCGCCTCGATCGTCGCCACGGACAACCTTGAAAACACACCACTGCACCTCGCAGCCGTCGCAGGCTGCGCACAGGCACCGTTTGCAATAGTCCAACAAAACGATCGTTGATAGATCGGATGCTAGTCGGCACGCGCCATCTTGACAGCAGAAGCCAAGTACATGCGGGCGTGCATCGTCAACACCAACCCGGCGCTTTGCTTTTTGGACCAAGCCCGGGCGTTCCGGCGAGAACTTGCGGCGCTCTACGACGTTCTCATGGAGAAGAAGCTGCCGCGGAATGCCTACCGCCGCTTTGAGCAGGCGTGGATCCCAGACGCGATTGATTGCGCTTACGAGGTAGCGATCTACAATGTCGTCGCAGCTCGGTCACATATTGTGTAGCGCTTGTTCCGAGCAAGAACGCTCCCCGTTCTCAAGCCGTCGCGTGCTGTGATCGATCGCGTCTTGCAGCGCTACCGGTACCTACAAGACCAGTGCCCGGACGCCCTCGACGACGTCGAGCGCCAGCGGGTCGAGGACGCACGCGCCCACGGTGTGCACAACGCGACGCACCTCCAGGTAATCCCTCGCTCCACCATGGTGTGGTTCATGGATAAGGATGAGGATGTAGATCTACTTGGAGGCTATGTTCAAAGAGGCGTACAAGAATGCGCCCAACCGCCAAGGCCGGACCGCCCTGCATTTGGCGTGCGATGAGAACCTCGTGTGCAGCCACGAGGTACCAAAAACAGAGTACTACTTGATACAGAATGTTGTCATAATGGCGATGCGATTAGGCCGTGCTGCGGGTCCTTCTGGATACCTTCGGGTGTGACCCTAGCATTCGAGACCACCTCGGGTATGCACCGCTGGACGTGTTGATTCACCGAAAAGGGCGACCGGGAAGCCCGCCCGAGGACAAATTGTCAGAGTCCCGAGTTCGAAGCGACCGCGCCTCGCGACTTCAAAGCAACCAGACGCGTCGTCGGAACGAGCGAGATGCTCAGCGACGGGCCTTTTTCGAGTCACAGCTGCTGCAGCTGCTCCCAACCCACCCGGTACGATCGACGCTTCGTCCCTCTAACTGAAGGACGTCATAGGAAACCAATGAGATTGATCTGCGCGAGGCCAAAGCGCGAAGCCGCGTGTCACGTGTCCTCGGCGGGTGGCAGGTACCTCCATGGCGACGAGTGCATTATTTTTGTAGCAACAGACGTAGGAGTATTGTGATCCGGCGAGCAACAACCCATTCTACGAGCACGTCGAGTCGGGGCACCTGACGCTGGAGATGCCGGACGCGATCAAACAGTCGATCGCGAAGACCCTGCAGTGGTACACGAGGCGCGTCAACGGCCGCATCTTGGAGAAGCGAGGTAGTCCACAGGCTCATTGCTCATCGTCAGGTATGCTGCCATTGTAGACGGCTGGACGATGCACCGCGACCGGCGACGCGCGCGCGTCTTCTTCTTCAACCAAGCGACGGGAACGTACCAGTGGCATCCACCCGAACGCGTCGACGGCTGGGTCAACACGCCGCCAAATGTGCAAGCCACGTCCCTCGACGAGAGTGACGGGAGTGACAACGACGACAACGACGATGTGACCGAGTTACTGCGGCTACAAGACGTGTCGGAGAAGCTCTTGCGCCGCCTCGGCGGCGTACGTCCCTCTGTATTTTTTGCCATTTTGCTCGAAATAAAGAGTAGTGGGAAGAACACCGCGATGCGGCGACGGGCGGTCGCGTCTATTGCCACAGTGCGACGGGTCGTCTTACGCGGGAAACGCCAGACGAGGTGCTCCATGAAGAGCGCAAGCGCCAGGCGTACACGCTTTTGATCCAGTCGGCGCAGTACATGGACAATGTTGGTCCATGATAAGACATGTTGCCATGCGTACTTATTGAAACAACTAGGTCGGCGCGTGGGACAAGTATTACGACGAGACAACCAAGCACGTGTTTTACTACAACCACGGCACGGGCGAAGGGCGGCACGAGTCCGAAGGCAACGAGGCGGCGTGGCGCGCGGTAATAGTGGCCTGCTTGATACATGGTTGATACGTACTTGATACTTTAGGAGGCACAAGATCCGGCAGCGACTGCCAAGCAAACGCGCCGGCTTTTCGACGACGAACTCGCCAAGCGCAAGGAGCAAGCCGAGTGGACCGAGGCTCTGCAGCGCGCCCACCGACGCGACATTCACGCAACGGTGGAGCGTATTGTGCCGCTCGATGAGCACGGACGCCGCTTACAGCGTCTCAGCGCCGCTGTTGTGAGCGCGTAGTCGACTTGAAACTATGCATGATCCGTGTTGAATTATACCTGTAGGATCCAAACGACGTTTGCATCCGAGTCGGTGGGCTACCGCGACGCCCGCATCGAGTCGGAGCTGCGGACGCTCCACAAAGCGTGGGCCCTTGGGCTCTTTGTGAGCCAGAAACACGACGTGCCGGTGGTGACTGGAACGCGCGAGATTGCGGCGGCCATCCAAGCCGACGAAGCCGAAAGCGCAGCTATTGAAGACCACGATCGCCATCCAAGTCTCTCGGAGCGCCGCCGCGTCGAGCGCCTTCTGGAGGCTGCGGTATCGCGTCTGGATGCGAAATGTGGTCTCTGTCTCTGGGGTTGTCATCTGTGGCTGCGACTTGGTCTCGAGCTGGACGGGCACGAGAACGACGACTGTCGACACCGGTGGGTACCCTTCTGAACCAAAAATTGATGATGAAAGTGCGTAGACTCATGCTCTGTCGACTGGGCTGCACCGTGGTCCACGAAGCGCACGTGTGGACCGCGCCACACGGCGACACGACCGAGCTGGTGTGGCACGAGGCCGACGAGTGCGACACGCGGCTCGTGTGCTGCCCGTTGAACTGCGGTATGTGGGTCGGCTTGGATACGCTCGAGCTGCATACGACCGAGAAATGTGTGTGCCGCCCCGTCTCGGACCTCACCTGTCGCCTCGGCTGCGGCAAGGTACTCGCACATAACGCCGTGTTCTGGCATTGAACTTGAGTAGCATTTCGACGGCACCAACAATCAGATCTTGGAGCTCGAACAAGAGCGGGCGTGGCACGAGGCCGAGGACTGCCCGTTGCGCATCGTCAAGTGTGCGTGGCCCGAGTGCCACGCGACGATGCTTGCCAAAGACCGCAAGCTCCACCGACGCACGCACCTCTGTGGTACGAGCCATACGATGGTATTGCGGCTCGATACGTCGTCGTAGCCTCGGGCATAAGTACGTTCAAGGTGGCCGGTCAATTTCAATTTGTCGTGCCCCGTGACGTGAAGCACATCAAGGTTCAAGCGTGGGGCGGTGGCGGTGGCAGCGGGCTTCTTCACGGCTTCAAAAGCGGCCACGGTGGCGGCGGCGCCTTTGTCGAAGGCATTCTCCCCGTCTTCCCCGGCGAGGTCATTCTATTTACTATGACGGTCTGCATGGTGACGTTGTTGTTGGTAGACGCTGATGTTTGTCGTGGGTGGCGGCGGCCAAGGTGGTGTGTTTGGCGAAACCACGCCAAGTGACACGGAAAGTGGGCTGCCGCTTCTGACGCGCGTACGTCACCAATATCAACAAGGATGTCGAGCATGCGCTTTTGTAGACGGGCGAGGCGAGGGGCGGGGACCCTGGCGGTGGCGCGGGCTACAGTGGCAACAACGAATGGGCCTGC